>NC_068386.1:5713358-5885858 GCF_023724105.1 Carassius gibelio | reverse complement strand
TTGGTACAGTAAGTCATCTCTCAGGATCACTTTAAGGGGCTTTAAGGAACCGATTTTATTTAAACAGAGCAGTGAGCATGGGCAGATGGACAGAAAAATAAGAGAAAATGTGTGAGATTGAAGGCGTGAGAGACAGAAAGAAAGTCCCCTGTGGTTGACTGGGATCTGCTTCTGCTGGGTATTATACAGACTCTAGTATCTGATTAAACAGAATTGCCACACGATTATGGCCGATGTTAATTGTTTCTGGAATTGAATGGCAATGTCACCATATAATGGCATCAAACATGTATTACAGTGACATTCCCACCGGAGCATCCTGAGGTTAAATGCCTTTCAAGGGCACAATGGTACTGGCTTGTCATGACCTTCTGCTTGCCATTGCTGAGCCTTAAAGGAACAGTCAACCCAAAATGTACACTTCTGTTGTTCTTGTTATAAAGAATATTTGTAAGGAATATTTAGTCTTTCAAGCTCCATTCAAGGGACCATGTCTTTCAAGCTCCAAAAACGATAGAAAAAAATAAAAATAAAAAAGCATAATAATAATAATAAAAAAAAAACTGGAGTAATGCCTGCTGAATATTCAGCTTTGCCATCACAGGAATAAATCACATAATGTTTTATTTTATTTTTATTTTTTTACTTAGAATAGAAAATATTTTAAATATTATTAATATATTACAGTATTAGTGTTTTACAGTACTTGATCAAATAAATGTAGACTTAGTGAGCATAAGAGACTTCTTACAAAAACATTAACTCCAAACTTTTGAATAAAATTGTAGCACTTACATTATAAGAGTTGGTAAAGTGCCTGTGCACTTAAGCAACCTCACAAAGATGATGTCCATTTAACATCTTAGAGTAATTTATTAAACAACAGTACTAAAGAGCATTTCTATTATCGACAAAGATAAGTGCAGTCTCATAGTGGATATCTTATGTTGCTCTGGATTCCACTATTTAGTGTTGTACTGTGTTACAGCATCCGGAGAGTTTAAATGAAGACTAACAGGAATCTGGACCTGACATTATCACAGTCTCCGTGTGCTGCTCACACTGTGAGACTCCACCAATCTCAGCAGACACCTACTGTGATCACATTTGCACCGACTGTTTAACAGCTGTAATCATATCCTGCTCTAAACACTGTACTCCAGGAGTGCCGTAATCAGTGTAAGATTAGACCGTCTGGATTGGAGATGGACAATGCTGTGGAGGTCAATGTAAGTGTGTTAGGTGTGTGCTGGACACTGATGATCAGCTGGCAGCGAGGGTTTAGTGGTTCTAAAGGAACACTCTCTTAAAGTTAAAGTATGAAGACACTAATAATTTAATAACACTGATAAATGTAAATGTGAGCAAATATCAGAATGAATACAGATTTTCATTCTGTACATGTCATGATAATTAATTGACTTAAATAATTATTTCGAATTTAAGATAATTAATTTTAATTGATATCATTTTTTTATCATGTTAATCAAACAAAACTGTATAGAAATTTAATAAAGTTCATTTGTATTAATTCATTTATTAATTTATTTTGTTAATGAAAATCCTAATGTACAACAATAAAATAGATAAATAAATAAAACAAATGTGGATATATAAATATAATAGACAAAATAGTATATAATTTTATTGAAGTTTTTTTTATTAATGGAATTTATATCTGAAGTTTATAATATTTTAAATTGCATTTCAACCAACATTTTCATTTTAATATCAGTGGATCCCAATGAGCAAAATTCCTTAAGTATGCGCAAATAATGCTTAAAAACATATGATTTAAAAAATGGCAAATGTATTATAATATATCGTTTAAAGGGATAGTTCATCCAAAAAATGTGTAACTAATTACTCACCCTCATGCCATTCTAAATACCTAAGACACAAATTAATATATTTTTGATGAAATATGAGAGCTTTCTGACTGAATTTTCATTTTTGGGTGAACTATTCCTTTAACAAGCATGTCTTGCTGATCAAGCAGTCTATAATGGATCTACTGACCAACTGTCAAGACCTCATCACCACTGAGCATTAGCAGACAGGATGGCTATTTTGCTGATTAGACCTATTTAAACAACCTAGAAAGGCTTGGGGAGACGGAAGATGGCTATAAATAATTTAAGACAGGTTAAAAACAGAGGCCTAGAAACAGGCAGACCAATGAGGAGCTAGGTCTTTGTATTTTATGCAGATGTTCAGCAGAATCAGCAGTCTGTAGTCTTTACAGGTGTTTATCGATATTTCAGATATCGGCAGGAAAACAGTGCAAGAGCAGGTGTCATTATTCACGCTGATCGCACTGCAATGTGTTTCTGAAACCCGTAAATTTTCATAAAGCTAATTGCTCTGAAAAGCAAAGTGGGCTCTGATTGGCCAGATTTCCACTGTGTTGTGATTGGCCGAATGCCTCATGTGTGTTATGCCCCTTAACACCGTCATGTCGTTGAGACAAAACCCATCACAAAAAGTGACTAAAGCATTTTGATAAGTTGCTGTTTATTTAGTTTAAAATAATTCAAGTACTCATTTATGAGCTGGCAAGCTCACATGATGCAATTGGAGATCATTGGAAATGTTAGTTTAGGATTTTACAAACAATGTTTAAACAGGAAATTATTTGGGATAGCAACTGATAGTTTAATGAACTTAAAATAAGAAAAAGCACTATTGTGAGCACCATTTAAAAAAACAAAACACCAATATTATAGGAGTACCTGCTCAAGTTTACTTTTTGAAATTTGAAATGTTGCTGATTAAATTTAAAAAGTCTTCCACAGTACAAGTATTTTTAATGGTGCATTGCACGTTGTTAAATTAATTGATATCATAGTATAATATTTTTGTCTGAACCTGTTTAAGGCAAACAAAAACCATTGAATGCATTTCTAAGAATGTTTATATGAGGTAAAAATAAACCATGTTCAGTTTTTATATATTGTGATGGATATATTTTTTTTGCTATTAAGGTTATGCTATAATTTTAGTAATAAATTAGTCATTTCTGCATAACAGATTGTCTGTTAATGGTACAGAAGTTGATGTAAATCTTCAGTAAATTTTCACTTTTAGAGTTGAAGGAAATGTCAGAAAAACGTACAGGTAATTGTCCTGGTAACATTCATACTTTTATTTATATTTTACAGTGTAGCACTGTCATGCTCTTTCTGAAGGCCGTGACGCAGGTTTTGTGCATGCACGGGTCTGGCACTGTGGATATCTGACGTGTGTGTGAGAAAAGGTGTGTCTGAATGTGTGTGTGTGTGTGCGTGTCAGAAAGAGGATGAGACGGTGGGGGAGGGTGAAGAGAATGTGAATTGCTAAATCCGGGCAAGGGCACACAAGGACATAATGTATGAATGATGTCTCTCACTGGTTTAATATTTAAAGCTCAAATCAGTTACATTGAGAAGATGAGGAAATGACAATTGCATGAGCAAAAGAGAAACTGCAGCGCAGTCCACATGTCATCCCAGTTTTTAGAATGGATGTGGAGAAAATTCTTATTGCTAAAAAAAAAACTGGCTTTGTCATTAGATCCTAGTCGCCTGGGGAAATATCACTGCTGTTTGCCATTTATCTTTGACCATTGTGTTATCAATTGAATCGCTCATTGTGGATTCATTTTAGAGATTAGATAACGTGTGAGAACAACAGGACAATTGTTAGACCACAGTGACTAAAATGATATCACATATTGGGCGATGTATCAAAGAGCCCTTGTTTCTAAGGAAAGTCTCTACCCTGGAGCTCAGTGTTTTTCACAGATCTTTGCCATTTCCCAAGAGGCCAGATTGTATATGTCAGCGCTATACAGTTTAAGACTGCTGGCTGGCATGGAAACGTTGTCCCCAGCTGCTTGTTTTCATGTAGAAAGCCTGAAACAGCTCTCAAAAGGCTTTTTCTTCTTTATGTTTGTGCGTCTCATTGCACCACAGCAGAGCAAACAACACCAAGGTCACGGGTTCAATTCCCAGGAAATCATGAACTGATCAAATGTTTCCTTGAATGCAAAATTGCTATGGGTAAAAGTATTTGCAAAAGTGTAGGTCTCTCACATTTCCGTCCAAAATATATCATGAAGGAGTTGTTAAATGCGCTTAAGTCAACTCTTTAATGCATTAATTTAGTCTCAGTATAAAGGGGCCATTGTGCAGTCTAATCTGGAATAAGTTGCATAATGTAATCTCTGTAAAAAGGGGTTATATAATAACTCCCTTCTGCTGCAGGGACACTGACAGAAGTGTAGAGGGGAATTTTTGACAGGTCTGAGGTCAGCTTATTGTGCATATACTGTCCCTCCTGTGCTTTTAAAAGGCAATGTCTCCTTCCATCCCACACCTTATAGTTTTCTTTGATGCATTTGCCTATTTCGATTCCTAAGAATCCCCAGATCTTTTTTGCTGTCATCTAAAGCCAGCATGAAATCAAAAATTCACCTTTCATCTGTTTGTAAATGCATGTCATGCTTAAACCTCTACCTTTTTTTGCAATCGACTGCAAGCACACATTCACTATTGAGTGTAATGCTCAAACCTCAAAATCTAATCATCAACCAATGCAAAGTCCTCATTCTACATTTTTCTTTTCCTATAAGCACTACACTTGTATGCACGTCAAAAGAAAGAAAACATTCTATTGCGCAGTTAATCAGAAAAAACAATAATAGGTTAAAAACTCTTATAAATGGCCAAGTAACAGGGAATGTTCTAATGTTTTTTCTGAAACATTTTAATTGGATTCTTTAACTATTTTTAAATGTTACTACTTTCAGAATGCCCAGAAAACATTCAAAACTAACTTTTTCATAATGCCAAATTCAAATTGGCTTTGCTTGTTGTGAAGAGTGTGTCAATATGTGTTTATACCTTCCTCCCCTTTCCTCTGAATCTGTAGGATATCTATGATAATTGTCTTTCCTCCCCAATCTATCCTTCTTCTTCCTCTCCGCAGCCAATCAGAAGCCAATAAATCAATAATCTGTCAATGATGATCAGTGATGTGATGGATGTAACACTGAAAACGTTTAACTCTGTCTCCCTCTTTCTCTCTCTTTTTTTTTCTCCTCCCTCCTTTCCTCTCAGCCATCATAAGCAAATTGTAAATGTTGTTTTCCTGAATATAACAGTGTGAAGAGATGCCCATTAAAAAAAATTTTAATCGCAGAAAGTCTGGCAGGACGACTAGTTAATATTGTAAATCTGTAGCTGTGATTGATGTGTGTGCAATGTTTCCTGTCCCTCATCTCATTGCACATATATAAATACTTCTCCAGAGGTCAGAATTACAAAAAGAGCATTGGTTGAGAGCGATGCAGATGTCTCTGTGGAAACTGCAGGGTGAAGTGTGAGAGAGAGATACTTGGAATATCAGGTGTGTTATTTTTTGCTAGTTTATGCGACTTCCTGGCATATATAGTGACTTGCATCTATATATGAAAATAGATTAATGACTCGAAAAAAGGATCGTAACTCACCGCTAACAATTTATTTCCCCTCAAAACTTTTTTTTCTGTTAGGACAAAAAAAAAAGAAGCAAATACTGTGCTCTGAGATCACAGATAATTTGAACTATTTTAATGCACAGTCAGTTTTCATGAGTGGAAATAAAGCTTGCAAGAAATTGCTCTGCATTGAACTAAAAAAGCCAGCATGCATAATTCCCAAAAAATGGGAACGCATGCAAAAAATGATTGAAAAGAGAAGATTTAGACATACTAATGCCTGTCAGTAAAAAAAAAAAAAAAAAAACGCTGGCATTATTAAGACTTAAAGTGTTTTATGAGGTCAAGCAGATGTGTCTGTGTTTCTGTCACTTAATGTTTTGTTCTTCCTGTAGCTTGGTTCTGCAATGGGGCATGTGTGGAGGTGGACTCCGACACAGAGGCGGTGTTGGGTCAAGGCTTCAAATTAGGCTGCATCTCATGCAAGATGAGAGGAGAAGTACCGGCCTCTGCTACAGTGGACTGGTGGTTCATGGCCAAAGGCGAGAGTGAATTTACACACGTGAGTATGTGACCAAAGACCAGGCATTACAGCATGAGCTGCACACCATGCATTGCCTAAATTAATTGCATTGTGCAGTTGCTTTTTCAAACCCCTTTTTTTTTCAAGAGCTATAGTACACTAGTGTGCCTGAGTGAAATGCACAAAATAAAAAATAAAAATACAAAAAATACAAATATATACATTCTAATACCCAAAGCAGATCTGAAGCGGTTGCATTTTTAATGCAAAGCCAAGATCATGCATTTTCACCATTTTCAGCAAGGAACATTTCTGAGCAGAATCTGCTGACACTTTATGAGAAAGACAGTTTAAATCCTTTGCCATAAAACAATTAGATGCTACTTATACAATTGCTTAATATAAACAGTTTCATTAAAAATGTGAGATTATTGGCATATTAAAAGTAATGCAAAGCAAATAAATAAAGATAACTGGACTACATATTACAAGAAAATACAATTTCAGTCTTTTGTTTTTGTAAATATTTGTGGAATTTACTAGCAATTTACTGTGTGAAAATGATTTAAATTATCATAACTTATATATACTGCAAGTAAATCCTACACCAAAGTGAGGTTTCAGAAAAGATCATAACTCGCTTTTTTATTGATTATTTTTACTATATTAATATATTGTTTTTATTATTTTTTTCATTTAAAATATTATATAAAAATATATATTTTACTTTACATGACTTTGTAAAAGCTTGTCCACAACCATTAAAGGAAAAGTTTTACCAAAATAAAAATTCTATAATCATTTACTTGTATGAGTTTCTTTTTCTGTTGATCACAAAAGAAGATTTTTTTTTTTTTAAATATATTGGTAACAGACAGTTGACAAATATCTGTGATTGTATTTCACAGTAGAAAGAAAGTTTGAAACAACTTGCAGGTGTGTAAATGGCAGAATTTCCATTTCTAGGTAATCTATCCGTTTAACCCAATGGAGCTCTTCTGAAGTGTAGAGTACAATATTAGTGATGGGAATTTCAAGCAATTTTACTAACTCTTTGATCTTTGAATCTCGTTCATCAAAATGAACAAGTTATTTCATTCATTTCAGCAGCAGAATATAATTAAAATGTTAAATGTTAATTTCGAGTCTCTCTTGAGTCTGTGGGTTCCATGCTCATAATCTTACAAAAAAACCAAACTTTATGTTTTATTAACTGTATGTAGTTAAGTATACGCGGTCAATGAACGAATCCCTCATTGAGACAACTCGATGTTCATAATAAGGTTATTTCAAATTGAATGAAACATCACTATAAAACAGACAAATACAACAGTCAACCACTGACCTTGTGCCTTTTTAACAGCTGTTTTTAGAGACACAAAATACTGGAGAATTTAAAAATGGCTGTTTTGGATGCTGAATAGATCCTGTGTCCTTCACACTGGTTATTTGTCCTGGCAGTCTCACAAGCTAATAAGAGCTCTTTTCTCTTACAATTTAGATCTACAGTTATGCAGACTTGACAGGCTACATAATGGACGACCGCTTCGATGAACGCCTAGCCTGGAACGGCAGTAAAAAAACTGAAGATGTGCAGGACGGCTCAATTTACATCCTTAACGTCACCTTCAATGACACCGGCACCTATCGATGTTTCTTTGACCGCACACTTGTATTTCCCAATTACGAGTACCGCACCAATGCCACCAAATTTATCTCCATCAACGTAGTAGGCAAAGGTATGTTCATTAAAACAGACAGTGGGAATAAGGAAATTTACATGAGAGGAAACTAATGCAAGCAGACACAAATCAAAGAAAGGATGTGACAGCATCATTAGCCTGACAAGATAATCAAGGAACTCAAGGGTGTGTCCATAAAGAAAGATGAGACAATGAAATGTCAGAACCAAGGACACTGTCATTGCCTTTACACAGCCATGAAGGCAGAGTGTTGTGATTAGTCTTTGACTCACAAATGCTTATCTGTTTGAAATCTAATGCATCATTTATTTGCCCAGAGTTATTTACATATTTATTTATTTTTTTACAATATTTCTAATGTGAATTGATGCAACATTATACTTTTTACCCCCTTGAGCTTTTTCTCAAGATAAAAAAGATAAAGCAAGAAAAAAACATGACAAAGAAAAAAACTACATATGCTCAGAAAAATAGAAAATGTACAGGACAACAGAATAAATAAAAGTAAATTAAAAAAAAAAAAAAATGTATAAAATAAAGTCCTATTAGTCAAGTAATCAGCAGTGTTGTTATGGTTAAATAAAACAAAAACTAAGTCTATTAAATATAATATTTGATCATTGAAATAAAGCTAAAATACAATCAAATATAATTATTAAATGAAAAATGAAACAAAATTAGCCATGGCAACTATCTAATATAAAATATGTTCTAAATAAAGCTACTAAAACTATGAAAAATTAAAATAAATAAATATAAACTAAATCTAAATAGAAATATTATATATATATATATATATATATATATATATATATATATATATATATATATATATATATATATATATATATATATATATATATATATACATGCATACATTACAAAAACTATTTTAGACCAAGTTTTAAAGCCAGTGATCACAAGGCAATTCATTCAGCAACATATCTAGTTTTGTGTTTTATAGGGGAAAATCTAGATGATGTAGAGTATTTTGGACAAACATTTTTCCTTTTTTAATACAATGTAAAATAGACAGACAATCATCAAATCAAATTGTAATTTTTCACAATCAGCTTCTGAGGAATCTGACAGGTCACATGTCCATGTAAGAAAATGTCTGTCCACTTGGACGAAGCCATCGTGTCATGTATGCTGACAGGGATTGTTCAACTAGTGTCTTTAACTTCCTGTCAGAGGCTGAGTCAGGCCCACATCAGCACTGATGTAAATGATGAGATCTTACATAATACTGACAGTGCTGAAACCTGCACAAATACAGTACGTCTAGATACTTCACAGGCATTTTTGATAAAAAAAAAAAAAAAATCTAAAGTAATCAGATTAGGAGTTGATAATATATAAAACTGTGAAAGTTATAGAAAAGCCTAATATAGATTTCTGAACTGAATTTGAATTTTTTCTCACTCACCCCCAGCTACACGAGGCATGGCGTCCATCTTATCCGAGATCATGATGTACGTGTCCATTATTGGTCTGCAGTTGTGGCTGTTGGTGGAGATGGTCTACTGTTACAGGAAGATTGCAGCAGCTGGAGAGGAAGCTCTGAGAGAGAGCGAGTGAGTGATGTCTTCACATTTCCATTTTCCACAGACTTCATTTCTCTTAATAACAAACACCTGTCTGCCTTATTAAGGACCTTTAGGGATGTACTATTAAAACAGGAAATATGGACGAAACATATTTAAGGGGGTATTTGTATACCACGCTAAACAGACAAGAGTTTATGTGGTAAAAGTTCATTTTGATAACTTTGCATATAGCTTATAAATAAAAGTTGTTTATTGGCATCAATGGTTCAATGAAGAGCATTTATCATCCGTGGAGGCTTTCCATTCCATAAAAGATTCTTCATAATGGAAAAATGCTCTTTAGTTTTTTTAAATGTTCCTCACACCTAAAAAAAAAAAAAAAAAAAAATTATTTTTAGAATGTTTCTCTGAAAGGTGCTTCTGTGGTAATGCTGAGAAAACCATTGTTTTTAAAGGAAACGTTCACCCAAAAATGAAAACTTACTGAAAATGTACCGATGAGTTTCTTCATCGAAACAGATTTGGAGATTTTTAGCATTACATCACTTACTCACCAATGGATCCTCTGCAGTGAATGGGTGCCGTCAGAATGAGAGGCCAAACAGCTGATAAAAACATCACAATAATCCACAAGACTCCAGTCCATTAATTAAAATCTTGTGAAGTGAAAAGCTTGTTTCGGCTAATAACCATTCACCTTATACCATAAATTTTATGGTAAAAAAAAAAAAATTTTTACTTTTCCACCTCTAGTTTCACTGCTTTTCTTCCTTCCAAACTATATTTCCCTTAATCTTAAATGGATCTATAATTTTCTGCAAGCAGCTGTTCTCAAAACCTTTCAAGTTCTCATTGCTGTTCTTTTTTTCATTGCCTTTTCTGTCCCTTCTGCCTTTCTTTCCCTCCATCCGTTCTCTTAGGGCGGAATATTTAGCTATAACCTCGGAGAGCAAAGATAATTGTGCAGGTGTAACGGTGGCAGAATAACGCAGGTGGGTTAGTTAAATGTAACTATTATGGCCACACACAGAGTTTTCTGAATTACATGTCATCTTAATAATCTGCCTTTTGTTTCATTTCAGGTCCAAAAAAAGTCTCAAGCCAAAAGCTTGATGCTCGGTCCATCACAGCATCACCAATGGCCTCCTCCATCACCCTCACCGGCTCTCTGTGAACGCACAGGGCTGCTGTTTTGACCTTTGTGTACGACTGTGACAGACCCACCGTTCTAAACCATCGGGGAAACACACAGTCACACATTACATAAAGGGAAATGTTTTGTTTTAAGGCTCTAGATGACAACTTTGAGGTTAACGAATTATTGATGCATTCATTGGTTCAAGCATGAAGCTGTAACACTTAACAGAACATCACTTGTACATACGTGTTTGATCTTTTAACATCTCTTTGCTGTTTCCACATAATGAAAACTCCGCTGTGCATGCGATAAAACTGTCACAACAGTATATCTACTGAGCTAGAGGTCATCACAACATATTGAAATGTGTATAATAATCACTAGCATATTTACTGAGCCAGACACACACACAAACACACAAAAAAAAACTTAAGAACTGTCAAATAGATTGTGAAAACGTATCTATTTATCTTATTATTTAAAGATCAAAATACATATTAAGAAATAGAATATATAAAATATAAAATTAGTTATAGCTTATATATTAGGAGTGTAACGGCACACATATTTGTAACGAAAATTCTTAAAAATAAGAGCTTTAAAGGAGCTATACTGTCAGGTGTGTTGTTCATTAAAGCACTGTTTATATATATATATATATATATATATATATATATATATATATATATATATATATATATATATATATATATATATAAAGAGAGCTTTAATTTAAGTAAAATTGCTCATGACATCATGTCTTCAAAACTGAGGTACATACCGAACCGTGATATTTGTGTGCCGTTACACCTCTAACATATAGAGAAATCGTAACATCTCGTGTTTGGCTGCTGGAGACTGTGATTAGCCTTACATAGCGAATGCAGACAACTATTAACGCACATTTACAAGAAGAGCTTCCTGTCTGAAAACTGCACTGGTCAGGTACAGAGGATCTGAACCAGAACTAACTCTCTAACCAGAAATGTTCTCACTGATAAGTAGGCTAACAGCTCACTCAAATTGTCATTGCATCTACAAAACATCACGACCAGCTCCCTATATTTAGGGTATACCTACTTGGTATTAAATATGAAAGATTTTTAGCATTATATAGCAAAAAATATCTGTTCTGAAAAAAAAGAAGAAAAAAAGACATTGTTAGTAGCGTGTAAAGCTATTCGAATCATTCTCTTAAAAGAAACAACAGAGAAACAAATGAATGTCACATATATGTTAATATCATATGCGTCAGAAAAGTGCATTGTTGTGTGAGATTCAAAGCCTCCGAAACTATTGTGAGAAGTATATTATTAACAATGTGCCGTAGAGGATCATTTCTCATGTTTGCCTCACAGTTCCTCCCCTGTTCTTTTCGTCTTTGCTGACAAGATAATCAAGGGCTGCATGAAATCGATTGAGAATGACTTCAAGTTTAAAGTGTGCCTCCTGTAGGAACGATGTGTAAGCCTCTGGCTCTTCGTGTCTGATCATTTCTAAAGATCCGGAACGAGAAAGCAGGAATCAGTTGTGTTCAATCACAAGCTTCCAGTCTTTCCTCTCCCTCTCAGTAGCCAATGTCTGGTAGTGACTACAGAGGGCAGCACAACACTGCCAAAGTCTCACTGCCTTTATGCATGAATGAACATTCTTGAGACTTCCCTGCTCTGGTTTTCTTACTTTTTATATCTTTCATTCGGTGGTTGTTGAATAGGTAGATTTCTACTGCATGCTTTTAAATACGCTTTTATGAATACCGTCATGAACACTGCCGCAGTTGTAACACAGGATGCGTTTCATTCGCTGCTTTTAGTGCTGTGATGACTACAACATCGATGGTATCGTCCAAACACTTAGATGTCACAGAATATCGTCACTATCTGACAATGTCCGCACCTCTGTGGGAATCTGTACAGTATCAACACAAAGACCTGACAATTCCATCATCAGTCTCATGTTGAAGTGAACATGTTGCTTGCCAAATAAATCATGGACAAGATAGTACATAATAAAATCTGTTTAAAAAGCTGACGTGTTTTTCTGAATCTTTCCTCTCTTGACCTGCATGCATTGATTTTATCAAAAGATTAAAGAGTTCTATCAAACCGAGAAACTGATACAATTCAGGAAGATCAAGAAGATTTGTTATTAAAATCAATTTTAAAATGTAATTTATTCCTCTGCTGCCAAAGCTGAATTTTCAGCATCTTTACACCAGTCTTCAGCGTCACATGATCCTTCAGAAATCAATCTAATATGCTGATAAGAGCCAAGAAACCTCTCTTAATTTTTATTATATAAACTTTTTTATTTTATCTTGCTGCTTACCTTTTTTTTTATGGGGGAGATCATGATACACTGCCATTTCAAAAGTTTGGGCTGAGTAAAATGTAAATAATAATAATAATTAAAAAAAATAGGACACTGGACATTGGTCAAAAGTGACTCTACAGTAGACAATTATTAACACTATTCATTGGACTTTATATTTAAAGAATCCCTTAAAAATGTATCACTGTTAACTGTTTTCAACATTAAAAAGGATCACTAATGACAATTTAGCATCAATAACAATTGATAATAAATGAGCATACAAAATCAGAACCATATCAACTTTCCAAAAGGAGATAATCCAATCAGTAATACACGCATAATTTTTTGCCATTTTTTTTATTAAACATTTGTGACCGTCACAAGTCGCCTTTGCAATCGTGTCTATACAATACATCCCAGCTTCGCTCTCTCCCTCTCTGACCCAAATAAATAGCACTCGCTTTCATCAGTCAGTAAGGGCTTTGCACAGCAGCGCCCGCAGACAGACAGACAGACAGACAGACAGACAGACGGACTCAGAGGAGAGGGAGATCACTGAGGCTGAACAGCACGACAGAGCGAGGCCACAAATACAGGGACAGAAATGAAATGACTTGACAGGGGACATCAGTAACAGACTGTCCAAATGAAACTGATGAAAAAAGGAAAGAAAAAAAATTGGTGAATCTAACAAAGAACATGCACATCATATGTAACATTAAAATCAATACTTTTTTTCTGCATTTAGAGATTTCAATTCCCATTACTGAGGATAATAAAATAATATATTTTATTTATACCACCTGACAGCATTTGTTTTATTATTTCTAAATGATGCTAATTTTAATGTAAAATAATAATTGTCTGCACAGGATGATTTTCAATATTACATTAGCAAAAATCAGAGCAAAAATTAATAAAAAATACAAATTGTGAAGGGTTCTTAACTGCCATGAAACTGGCACAATGAAAAAAGAAGAAAAAACATTTGAATCTCTTTTGATTTTGAGGTGAAACACACAGACATGTTCTGTATGGAACTGGCCCAGTGTTGAGTGAACTCACAACAGTCCTCCTGATCTTGAGTTCTGGTTGGTCCCAAACGTCCAGTCTGAGAAGTTCTTGCATCTGTGTGCACGCTCAGCTGCTCAAGCTAACAGTAACCCTGAACAGTTCACGTTTGATTCCAGTGACACTCGACAAGTTTCTCGACACCTCAACTACACAAAAGAGCTCATTTCACCTCAAGCCATAAATACACAAACAAAAACAAAACTTAAATATTCTGGAGAAAGAAGAAACGGTTAAAATTGTAACAGTGTGTAAAAACAATCTTCACTCTGAAACTCAACCCAAAGTAACAGTTGATGTTTTTTTTTTTTTGCATTCTTTCTTGTAGACTGACTTTTAATTGTCATTACAATTTTTCCACATGATTATTGCTAAAAAGGGAATTCATGTTAATACCACTTGTTCCACCCATTTCCACACTGGTCCCCGTTTAAGCAGAAACACACAATGATGTTAGACCGTAATTCAAGTCTATGAAATAAATACTGTTAAATAAGTACAGTTCTGAAATCAGCAAAACAGGAACATAACAAGAGAAAACTGAAATGTCTCTTCCATGAGCACATTAAAATAACATGTGAAATGACCAGCTGAGAGGCTGATTTCAGACACTTCCCTCTTAGAAATCTTTAACAGCTCTTTAATGAAATGTCCATGATGAAATTCAGTTTTATAAAAGCTCGTGTTCAGCTTTTTCACGCAGTAGGACCGAACGGCTCGAGATGCAGCACAGCTGAAGTCACCGACGCTCCCGTATGTGTGTGTTATTGCTTCAGACCCAGAGTTCATGATGTTCTGATTGATAAAAGAGTTGAATGTGTTTTATGCAGCTAGTATAAAGTCCTGCAGCTGCTGTTGGGACACTTGGGTAAGATAAAAGATCCCAATGCTAATGTCACTGAGTTGAGCACCATCTCCCGTCCATGATTTGGGCCCTGGTGGACGGCTATGTCACACAGGGACCCGTGTGTCTGTAAACAGTAGGATGAAGGGGTTACCGTACGCTCTCACTGATGATCCGTCAGAGTTTCTGCTTCTGATTCAGACTCCTGCTGCACCTCTGGTGTGACAATCCCTCTGTGGAGCTTCTCCAGAGACTGTTTCATCTACACAAAAGAGGAAACAATGAATCCTTCTTTACCTCTGAAATGTCTTTTACTTTATGCAATAACAGCCCAAATCTGAATAAATAAACTCATATGGAAATATGCTCAGATTGTTAGAAGTTACTCTGGCATGCTGTATTCTGATTGGTCAATATTGCTGAAAAACTGTGCTGGTTTGATATTTCTCATCACTCCAGACTCTCTTTTGTCTTAAATAATACAATAATTTCAACTTAAATCAATATGTCATATCCATTAATTAAAGTAGAGATGTAAAAAATGGGATATATTTAAAGCATGCCCAAAAATGACCAACATTATTCCTTAATAAATGCACCGCAAAATCCATTTTGTGTTGCCTTTACCTTCTAAAAATGTACCCAAAACTGAATAACAGTACAAAGTGTTGATGTGCTGGTTATGTTATTTATTCTGGTCACAATCTATTCATCTGATACAATACAGAACTATAGAAAAAAAATAGCACTTCCTATCTCATAAAAGGGTAATAAAAACACTAAATATTCACAGACTGATTGACAGACAGATTACTTCTAATTTGTTTTCAGCAAATGCAGCATTTCGACTGCCTGATGAAGACCTCTCAAGTTCAGCTCAGGAACACACCTGATCCAGAAGTGTGACAGAGGACTGTAGGATCTGCTGCCATTTGTTCATCTGGGCCTGGTGGAACTGCCTCTGGAGCTGCAGGATCTGCACCCACTCTCCTGCTGTCTGCGGCAGAGGACTGCGGAGAGAAAGAGTACCGAATCAGCATGCTGTAAAGCAGCGTGTGTGTGTGTGTGTGCAGCTACTCCATTAGTTTTACCATACCTGTCTGTTAAAGAGTACGAGTGCCAGGTCTCCAGCGTGTGTGCGGCCCGTTCGAGCGCCCAGAGTTTATAAAAGAGCATCATGTTCAGAGCCACCAGGACCACCAGACTGAAGGAAGATGGGAGAAGAGATTTCAATAGAGTCGTCTATGCTCAGTGATGTAATAGCAATGTTGATTCGGTCATGAACAAGTGTGTGCGCATTTTTCTTGAAGCAGAAAGCCAGTCTCTACCTGACACAGATCCTATATGCAGGAGGAAGCGAATAAAGTGAGATGAGAGAGAGAGAGAGAGGATCAGCAAGGAGACATTAGGACGCAAAAGAAGGGAGGAACAGGAAAACACGCACTCCTTAGATGATGTCAGTGTTATTTTAAACAGGATGTGATATCACCATGCACGCAAAAGTGTTAAGTCTGTTAAAAGGGATGGTTCATTCGTATTATTTCTAATAACATACACCCAAGCTCATGTTGCATTGTTTTTTCTTCTTCAGTGGAATCCAAAAGAAGATATTTTGTAGCATGTCTGTTCTTTTATACAGTATACAATGAAATTGGATTGGGACTGGAGATGTTAAGCTCTAGAAAGTAGTCTATATGACTTTAATGCATTATTCCATGTTTTCTGAAGCCTTGTGATAGCTTTCTAAAACAAAGTTTTACTGAATTTTTTTTTTGCTAAATGTGTCTTTTTGTGTAACACAGAAGATAAAACCCATGCAGACTTCAAATGACATGAGGACATGAGTAAAATATGACAGAATTTTCTGTTTTTGTGATAAGATGATACATAGTCTTCATGCTGATCCTAAACATAAACATTATCAAAACGTGTTGTTAAATGAGGCAGACAGTATGTTCTGCTCTCGAGAAGTCAGAGCCGAGCTTATTGTGCAGAAAAAGAAGCCACTACTGTAGTGATGACCATGCGCTCAGATCTGATGATACAGCGGATTGTGATAATGTTGACAATACAAATGCATACAGAGTAATATGTACAGACTGTCAAAGGTGGAAACACTCACATGAAGCTGACGATGAGCAGGACGGTGGAGATGCTATTGTTGCTGTTGCCAGCTCCACGCCACCTCTCCCCTAATTTCACATACTGAGCACCTGGAGAACAGGAAAATGACTCATTAGCAGGCATGTGATCAGATAAGGGAAAAAAAAAAGAGAAAGAAAACCTATATTAGATGAAATTGTTATATAATTATTTAACAAATTAAAGACTACTATTGCAATATTAGTAATTTACAATTAAAACAATTTTTATTTTATAAAAATTATTAATTATTCTTATTTATTTTACAGAACAACAGTAAAATTACAATAGTAATATTTATGGCTGAATAAATATTGTTTAATATTTAAATATATAAATAGTAAGATTTAATTAAATAATTTACAAAAGGAAAACCTAAATTATTATTACATAAAATATTATTTTTACTTTATTAAATTTTGTGTTTATTCATTATAAATCAATAAAAACACTTTAACAATTTACCAATAATAATAAATTTAACAATAATAATAATCATAATAATTTATTTTATAGAACAGTAGTTATATTATGATACCACTTTTTGACTTTAAAACTAAAAATAAAAACATACTTTTCAGGTTGAAAAATTCACATATCTCTTTATTCCAGTATAAGCATTATGGTATTATTATTATTATTATTATCATCATATATTTAAATATTTGGATTAAAAAATATATATATTTAAACATATTACTATTGAAATAATATTATTAGATGCGTGGAGTGGACGGAGCAGATTTCCTTGGTTACCACTACAGTAAACATATTTAACCATTATTATTCCGCTCCATCTAACGTGGCTATGTGTGATGTTAGATGGAGCGGAATTTCCTTATATGGGTCCTAGGGCACTTCTGCCGGAAGAGCGCGCGCTCCTGTATAGCGAGGCTGAGCACAGACATTTCACTGATCAGAGCGATTCACTGATCAGAGCGAGAGCATCGTGAAAAGTCACAAAAGAAGTGTGTTTTTGGTTGCCAGGGCAAGACAAACCTGCACAGATTACCAAAAAAAAACAACATTAAGGGACCAGTGGATGGAGTTTATTTTTACAGAGCATCAACGGAGTTGTGCAAGTGTTTTTGTTTGTTCCCTGCATTTCGAAGATGCTTGTTTTACAAACAAGGCCCAGTTTGACGACGGATTTGCGTATCGTTATTCCTGATGAAGGTCGTGTGACCGAAACGTTGGTGTGATTAAAATTTTAATTTGCAAGTTAAGATAGTGTGCGGAAGTTCCTTATATGTTGATACGACCCACCTGGTCTTTATTTTCTACGCACCTATCACTTACAGGTGTGCGATGGAGTTCATTCACCTCTTATGAATATAATAAAACTAAAGACTTTTTGGAGTTATGAAGGATGCAGTACTACTCTATAGGTACTCAAGATTAACAGGATATTGAGTGAAAAGGAGCATTTCACCCCACCTTTAATTTCTGAGTCCAGTAAAAGCAATTCCACAATCCACCACTAGATGTCAACACATGCCACATGGACACGCAAATCAGAATTGACTGTTCTGAATCTGTTCTGGCGTTCCCTTGCTTTGACCGACTCACCAGCTTCTCTCCTTTCACGCTCAACTCCAATTCCTCGGTCGCCCCGTTCCCCGGCTCCTCCCGCTCCCGTTCCCTCTCTTTCTCTCTCCCGGTCTCCTGCTCGTCTGGGACAGTTGCGTTTGCGTCTGCGCAGGCCGGGTGGCGTCTTGGCAGAGTCTGCAGAAGGCCCTTCCCCGGTGCTCACTACAGAAATCTCTGACTGTAGCAGCGTCTCCAGCTTACACAACTCCATCTCTGACGAGGAACGCAGGGGGTGATTTTTAGCACCAATGACACAACAAATATTTGCATTGAGATGAGAACCTATTTACCCATGTGTCTGTAATACTCTTCAATGCCGCTCCAAGTGTTCTTCTCTATCAGAGCTTTCACAAGACTCCACGGCTGTTTCCTGTAGCAGATATCAGACGAGACCCTGCAGACAAACACACGATGGCTCCCTCAGCAGGGTTTGCATTTGAAGCATAATGATATGCACATATAAAAATGGTCAGGAAGATCTACCTGAGGCGGCTCTTGTGCTTGTTGACAGAGGTGAGGCAGTATCTGTGTACAGTGTAGAAGTAGTCCTGGTAAGGGATGCCTGAGGTTATGACCTCTGAGTCCACCACGTAACACTCCGCACGGGTGCTGCTCTTGTGGAGAGTCTGCGCAACATGACAAAAATACACAAAACAATCATTAATGGAGAACTGTGTTCAGTACAAGCTTTGTTAACAGCATGTGTGGTATTCTGTTGATTATCAGAGGAATCATTTAAAAATGCCTCAATTTGCCTTTGGCATTTGTGAATATGAAAAAACAGAAATATGTAGCTTGTATTTTTTAAGCACTTTGGTTTATGCGTGATATTAGAGCTATAAAAGTGGCTAAATTGTCATTTTAGTGGTGGAACTGCTGTTCTACATAAACCATGTAAACCTAACATTAACTAAACTCAACAATGGCTGAATGATTCATCAAAAGAAAAATGAAATCACAAAGGCTGTGATTTAATTAAAAAATAGAAGATTTAAGTGCTCTTGCTGTTTTTCACTATATTAAAACCATAGTAATTTAATGTTTGAAAAAGAAGAAAGATATCAGTCGTTCTGTAGTTACGCTGCTGTGTTTTACCTATATTCATTACTTCAGGCTTAGCCATCTTCAAGAATCAGCTTAAACTCATTTATTCCATCTTTATTTGACCCTTTAACAGCATATTCTAATTCTATTCTTTGAAGAAGAAAAAAAACTTGTCCCTTTTAGACTTCAACTCTATTCATTAACTGTTTTCTTTATATAAAAAACCGCTTGCTCTATTCTTTTTATATTCTAATTTCTCATATTTGCTATGTATACTGCATTAATCTAACTCAGACTTGTTATAGTACTTGCATATCTTTGCTCTCATTGATTTTGATTGTTTCCATTGTGCTCATTTGTAAGTTGCTTTGGATAAAATCGTCTTATGTATATATATAAAAAATATGTAGATTTTTTTATACATAATTTATTTAAATACTTTTTTATTTTACCGAAATAGCTTTATATTCCTTGTTTTTTTTTTATCAACCATCATCATCATCATATTTTAGTCATATTGACATACAATCACATTACAACCACACAGAAAATCTGTTACTTAAAAAGAAATTATAAAAATGTATACAATTTCTAAAATAAAATTCTAAAATAAAAATGTAAAGGCATTACAACAGTAACATTACTTATTTGTTTTATTAATAATTAATATCAACAATTCTTCTTTTATAGTCATATTGATATACAATCACAATGTTTGAGCAAATCAAATCAAAACGGCTCTACAAACAAGCACACCAAAAAAATGCATTTTAAAATCTCAATTGACATTTTTATCCTAAAATTCACAATTTGACCCCCCATCCCACATCATGTGGCCCTGATACTGTACGTCTGGAACGTTTATTTAAAATCTTGTTCATTATTGTTAAAAAAAATAATCAATTACATCAAAGCTGTATGTTTTATCAGATTTAAAGAGATGGCTCACCTAAAAATGTAAATTTCATTAAGGCAAAATTGGATAACAACAAAAAATGTGTCGAAATATCTTTCTTTCGGTTTTGCAAAAATACAAAAAAAAAAAAAAAAAAACTATCATTTTAAAAAGAATGATGGCAATCAAAGCAGCTGCATGTACCCACCTGCGTTTCCACCACAGGAGCAGTTTTTGGGCCCAGCGGGTTGTTGATGGCGATGGTGTAACTCAGAACTCTACTGCTGTTCCCACTGCTGCTGTCCTGCTGCCACTCGTGCACAGAAAGATCTGAACCAATCACACGAAAGAGAGAGAGGCCAGAAAGAGGAGAAGAACAGTTACAGGACAGGGAAAAAGAAGGGTGGATGATTACAGTCAGAGCACTTCCAGGGGCATAGGGAAGGGGGCAATTATCCCTGCAAACAACAGACGAAGCTCAGCACGAGGAAAAAAAATACTTCTCACACTGTGCTATCCAGGCTACAATTCCTTGATTTACCATGAATATTTTGACGTCATTTACTGTACAAAGTAGATAAAGTAACCAAGAATAAAAAGAATGAGACTGGTATTTTATGCTATATAGGACACAGCGAAACCAAATAGTCAAGTTCTCATTATCTGCCCCAAAGGGCCCTATAGGACAACCAGCATAAAAAGAGCAAAGGGGAGGGGAGAAAGAGGACACAAGGGATCTGAAAGCTGCAGGAAAAAGCAGAAACCAGCCATGCATTGAACAGCCAGCAACAGTAAATTATTAAATGCAAGCAGGAACTCCAGTCGACTAGAGGTAGTATTTAAATAAGTATGCTGAAGACAAACAATGCAACTGTAGGAAAATGAAAAATGCAATGATGTAGAAGTAGAAAAATCAGCTACAAATGGCTGTTTTAAATCAGAACTGACCAGTGAAGTGACGTTGTGAGAAGAGGTGCTGTATGAAGTGAGTGTCTGAGAACAGAAGATCGTGGAGCTTGTCCACGCTCATGCGAACAACTGTGTTGATATGCAGCCGGCCCCTGAGGTCCGTACAGAAGGACTCCACCTCACCTGTGGATATTAAATGTGTTAACACCAACCAGTCGGACTCCTTATCAAGGACATAGCTTTTGTATTAAAAGAAATGAAGGTCCCAGTTTGTAGTGAGAAACAAGGAGGATTTACAATCACTCACTCTCTTCCTGAGTGTCAGAGGAATTGCTGGGGTCAGTTGGGAGCTCCTCATCATTGGTCATATCCAGTGAGGAGAGGTTTCCCAGGCTGTGTGGGACACTGGGAGGAGACTGAAGCGACTGATTGGCCGATTCCGACTGGCTGTCCCCGCCTTCCTCCAAGATCTATTAAAAAAAAAAACACTCTCAAATCAGTTCACGTTAAACCAGTTCTTGTTAAACCGTCTAAATCTTTTTCATTAATTCCATTGTAATGTTCTTTGAGTGTAACCCCTCAGGTATTTCACAGAAGATTGACTCTTACAGTTGACGATGGGGCAGTTCCAGTGTTTGTGGTGGGGAGCAGTGAGCTCTGGGAGCTGGGTGGACTGGGTTCAGGCTCGATGCTGGTCCGAACTGACGGCACCTCCACAGGCTGGCAGGAAAAGGAAGCGGAGGATGGAGGTGTAGATCCTGAAGCGCAGGGAAGAACTGAGGCAGATGAGGGTGGAGAGGAGTCCACCGGAGCCACCGGCACTGATCCCAGATCCAGCAGGTCAGTGACGGAAACCGGCTCCTCACCTGGCCTACAGGACAGAAACAGACAGATGTAAGTGTCAGGGTTTTCATAGTCTAGTATACAGAACTCAGAACTCCCTGACCAAAGCAGCAAAAACACTGACATGTCAACAATGTTTACATTTCAACCATTCAGTACTTATCAACTCGGCAGCAATGACAGCAAATTCTGCAGTAAGCAGAGAAACTTATATTAACCTGAAGGTACAGTAGCAAAAACGATACATTTAATGCCAAGGATCAAACTGTCATGCATAACTAAAATGCTTTCATACAGGTTTTCTAAGTGGACTTCAGAGGGAAAAATTTAAATGAGATTTATGCATATACTACGGCCTTTTTTATTTTAAAAACTAAACTAAATATAGTTAGATACATGTACACATTCAGCTTTCATGACATTAGTTTTTTCTTGTGTTCTAAGACGAATTTAATCAAATAAAACGAAATAAATTAAGAATGGGTAAATTTAATAAAAAAATAAAATTCTAGTAATGTATATAATATGGTCTTCTCGAGCTAAATAAAATAAAATATAGATAGATTGATAATAACATGGTACACTGTATATACGCCTTCTGTCTGTCCATGTGTTCTAAGGTAAATTGAATACATCAAATGTCATGAAGAGATTCCTCTCAGTGTGGACTCACAGCAGGCCGTTCATATGTTCAGCAGTAGGGGAGACGTAGTCATCATCTTCACTAGTAAGCCCCAGCTCAGTGCCGTAACACTGGTGAACGA
Organism: Carassius gibelio; assembly: GCF_023724105.1. NCBI lineage: Eukaryota > Metazoa > Chordata > Actinopteri > Cypriniformes > Cyprinidae > Carassius > Carassius gibelio. The sequence goes on along the minus strand of NC_068386.1, from coordinate 5,863,071 downwards.
TGTGCCAAAGCTCTTTAGGAGACAGAGTCTGTGGAGGAGACACAGAACCTCAGTACTTCCAGTAGAAACCTCGGTATTAACACCATTTCTGTGAGGCGGTGACACGGCATTTAAAACTTCAAAGCACCATTTCGCATTTCTATAGAATTATTCTGGTGACCAAAACTGCCAGTTACTTTCTGTAAAAACAACAGGATTTTTTTTTTTAATTAGTTATATTCATTTTAAATGCAGATTGTATTTAGCTATTTTAATATTAATAAAGTATATTTATAATCAACATTCCCACTGACTCTGTTTGATGTTTAACTACAATGTGTTCTGGAATGCTTCCTAGAAAAGCAACTTACTATTGTTTAGAGTTTTTTTTTATTTTTATTATCATTATAATGCACTGTTGAAAGATTTTAAGCTAGATTTACCTTTTAACTTCATTTTTTAACTAAAACTTAAACGACAAGAAAAGTCCAGCAAAGTTATTGAATGTTAGTTGCAAATAAGTCTCAGTAACTTTATATTAGTGTTTAGTTCTGACAGACAAGCTTGCAGAAGATGTTGTAGCCTTGAATTGCAATGCATCTGTAGTCACCACCTGCATCTTGTGCTAATTATAATGGACAATCGCCAAGCAATGTTGGTCACACGCCAAATGAAATTGTCTACACACCGACAAATACAGAGCACTGATTCTGACAGGAGACTTCAGATGCTTGTGTCTTTTATACAGATAAAATGTGCACTCACACTAGAGCGATTCTCACCTTATCCATCAGTGCATTCTGCCACAGTCTGAAGATCATCATGAAGCTGCGATCCCTTGCCCCAAATGATGTGAAGAAGTGCTGACGAATGCGAGATCAGATTTTAATCAAGGCAGTGTTTATTGTCTTAGGAGTTTCAAAATGCAGCTAACAAAAGAAATCAATTAATGGTTATTTTAGCATGCATATCCAGTGTCTGCAGCGCGGTACCTTCTCATGTTCAGTGCTTATCTGGATGGCGTTAGGGATGAGCTTGGCCGTCTTCTCCTTGGTCAGACTGGTCACATCTTTCAGCAGTATGGTTATCTGGTCATATTTAGAGAGAGAAAGAATATGAAGGATTTATAAATGATGTCTACCTGAGCTAATGGATCAAAGTAATGGTGGCACAAATATGCTAATTAATATCTATGCACTACCATGCGAATTTAAGAAATTAATACTTTTAATCAGCAATGGACAGTAAAATCAATTATGTTACAAAAGATTTATATTTTAGAAAAGGTGCTGTTCTTTTGAACTTTCTGATCAAAGAATCCTAAAGAAAAAAAAAAAAAATCAACCAACACAATTGTTTCCAACGTTGATAAGCAAAATGTTTTAACATGTCAAATCAGCATTTTAGAATGATTTCTTCAGTAAAGGTTGCTAAAAGATTCAGCTTTGCCATCACAGGAATAAATTGCATTTTAAAATTTAAAAAAAAGAAAACAGTTTTTTAAAACTGTAATAATATTTCACAATATTATGGTTTACTGTTACTGTATTTTGGAACAAATAAATGCCTTGGTGAGCAAAAGAGATTTTAAAAATCTTTCAGCCCCCAAACTTTTGAACAGTAGTGTAATGTATGCTATACTGTGTGTGGTACTTTCTTTAAAAAACATATAATTTTAATAAAAATATATATTAATGTGAAGACTTAGTGATTCATTTTTATGTAAGAGAGTTCATTTTTTAATCGTATTTCCATTAAAACCAAACTATTTATATCAAGTTTACTGATTGCATATAGAATGTTAAGTTTGGCTTGATTTGATGTTAAACAACAAATATGGTTTTGATTCAACAAATGCACACATTTTTTATTGCACTTCATTTGACTGAAATAACATTTACCAGCTATTAGATTATGCAAATAACTGTTGATTACTTTCAATATTGATCATTATTAATTAGTTGTTACAGCAAAAGTCAATGTTTTCAGTAAAGTGAGGGTTACCGTAGTTTCCCATCGGAAGATATTACTATAGAAGCAGAGCCAGTTCTCAGACAGGTAGAGACGGCCCTGGAGTAGAATGTCCCTCTGCAGTGCACATGAGTAGTCTAGATAGATTGCAAACACAACCATAGGCCATGTGATCATCACACTTAAAATAATATGACTCATTACATTTCTTTGCTTTACTCATGAAGTAGTGACGCTCACCCACTATGAGACGCTCGGTATCAGGCAGCTTTTTAAAGAGTTTACGGAAGTCTTCATTCCTCTGTTTGTACGTAGGGCTCAGAACCTATATATCAGATAGAGATGTGAGCGGAGGAAACCAGTGCTGTCAGCTAAAGCAAAAACTTGCCAAGACCCCAGGATACTTACATTATACCAGCTCTGCATTTTCTGAAACAAAGAGGAAAAGATGAATAAGAGTTTGGATTTCCAATTTTTAAAAAGTACGTTAATTACATAAACATACAAGCTCAGTTTAAAGTGAACGATCAAAATGGACACTATTTACTTTTTAATGACTGTTATCGGTCTTACTTGTGCACAATTCATAAGTGCATATTATTCCAAAAAAATACAAATTATATAAAAAATTAAAATCCACATTTTTCAACCAGTGGATGCTGTCTTTGTTTTACGATACTGATTGCAAACCTGAATATCCAATGCAGATTCTTCATGCCTAATCAATCCGCGATGTACACTACTGGTCAAAAGTAAATTAAAACTCATTTGTGATTTCTGAAGGATAATTTGTCACTGAAGACTGGAGTAATTGCTGTGTTAACTATGACCTGTTTAATCTTTTGTTTAAGCTTAAAAAAAAAATTCTTTCAGAACAATTTTCGAAATGTATTCAACACTTGCATTCTTCCTGTTCATTCAGAAAAGAACAGCAATACAGCGCTCAGTATGTGGGTGGAAGAGCATCATATCAGACATTCAGATGATATTCAGACATTTAGAGTGACGACCATTAACCAATCTCACCAGGCGAGTATGTGGCTTACCTTGGCATTGCGGGTGAAGTGTCGGGCCGCGAGCGGATAGGAGGAAGTGGATGAGGTGGGAGTGGGAGGCAGGGGGCTCTCTGAACCCCCTCCGCTTCTGTCCACACCCGTCTCTCCTTCACTGGCTCTTCCTCCCAGTACACGACGACGCAGGGAGGGCGAGCTGCCGGGAGTACTGCGTGGAGAGTTACTGGCTGTACTGCAGGCGGAGGAGAAGTAAAGTCAGAAAGGAGACACAGCACTACTCTTCAACATCCCTTAAAGGGCAACTGGGTCATGTACAAGGAAATGACAGAAAGGACAAGGTTTATCCACTATTTACCAAACAGCATGTATTGATTACAACTAACTGATTCTGGTTTACAACATACAGTATGCAAGTTAAGGAGTGACTCTAGCCTTTAAGATGTTTAAAAACACAATCAATCTGATATTATGAAGAATTTTAGCAAGCACACTTATGAACAAACTGAAACACACACATAAACACACACACACACAAACACAACGTCACCATGATTCATAATGTTAAGATGTAAAATCAAAAACAGTAAAAGTGTATTTAATGGTTTACACGTCTAGACCATAAAATCCAAGAAAGAATTATAATTAATCGATCATTTCCATAATGCAATATCAATATATATCTACAGATATTTTACTAAAATAGATCTCTGAAAAAGAGAGCCTCAAGGCAAGAATGGATAACAAACCAATGATGTGAATTTTAGGAAATGTGTTGGTCAAATAACAATTGTTACGAATATATTGTGTATATTTAATAAATCACCCAGTGACTTGCGATTACATAACAGAGAATGCAACACATTATAGACTGCAACATTAATGAAAATCAACTAATGCCAAGACTGCATTTGAAATATCTAATAAATATTCTGCCTTGACCAACTTTAAACTTTGAGTTCAGTCAGTTCGCACTAAATGTTCAGTGCAGGAAAGGTTTTTGAACCTATCCTGCAAAACCCCATACAAATAGACAGTCAGACTTTAGGACATCGATTACACATTACCTCCTGCAAGATGAGAGAGTCACAGAAGACAACGGCATAACAACAGAGTAGACCCTCGCCAAAAAAAGTACTGTGGCAGTTCGCAAGGTAACCACATTTCCAAATAATTTAGGCATCAAATGTAAAATTTAGCAATCAAACATTTTAAAACCTATATTGATCAAGCACTAATCTAAATATCGTGTCACAAAAAAGCATAACAAAATATACCTCTTGATAGATAATCACAGTTTAATTCAACTTCTCTTCTACTACTCTTTATCAAATCATCTGTAAGGTCTTATTGATTACTTTACTTTATCTTTAACAACTTTGGCCTCAGCCTGTTCATATCTGCTTGGATCCCAGTCTCATGTTGTCTTGGTTACAAAGGGAATGGGTGGGTGGGGGGGGGTATCGGAGTCTCCAAGGTAACCTTTGCATGATCACGAGAACACACTTCTCACTTAACTTGTTGGTCTAGTGGTTTCAAATGTGAAATGTAAGCAAGCACACAGCAAACCAAAAGGAATGAGCTGGTACAGACACTTTTATTTGTCAGCAAAACCCAGAGTCACACAGATCCTACCAAAAGTGAAAGAGCAGTAAAACAGCATGCAATCTCACTAAGCCTTTATGTGGTTTAAGGTTTTAAAAAAAAACACATTATTTTCCACATACGATACATTATTGTTTCTCCTCTATGCCCCGCCTTTCTGAAACGTGTCGATTTTTACAAAGCTCACCGTTCTGAAAAGTGAGGTGTATGCTGATTGGCCAGCTATCCAGTGCATTGAGATTGGCAGAATGCCTAAAGCATGTGATGGAAATGTTACACCCCTTAACACTATAATGCCATGTTTCCCAGCGCGATGAGAGCATTTCATGTTTCTATGGCAACCAGTGAGGGACACTTCGACCGCTAAACAGCGATTTACTTTTTCACATTTTTAATAATAATATATGAACCGTTTAATCTCAAAGTTTTATTGGTCAGATTCAGACTCGATGCAGAGCAGGGAGCACAGAGATGTTAGCAAATAAATAACGTCAGCGGCCATGGCATTGCACGAGCGATAGCTATTATAGTTCAAAAGGGCAAACAGTCGAAGTTATTATGCGAGTTAACTCAAGTCAGAATGTACACGTGCACAGTTGCATTTGTCATCCATCACAGTGATATCAAGTGGACTGAAATCTTTCGCCTATCTTTCATTCTTTCTTTTTCCGGTGGATCATCTCATTCTGATTGTGATACTGTACGCTGCAAAACCATGCCGTGTTTTTACTACCAAGACGCAGTTTCCGACCATGAGTTATTCCATAATGGATGCAAACAGTTCTGTCGCTGAAGAACTGAAACGTAAACGAAGGAATTATGATCCATATTACAACATTATTGCTTCGTTGGACTAAACGTGCTCCATGAGATGTCGTTCAGTGGACCCTTACATTTTTAACTAAACCGGGACTTACAGCTGTGGATGTGTTTACGACTTGCTATTACGACAGATCTGGTTTGTACAGCGTTTCTAATGTTCATGTTCTTCTGTGTACTGCTTACACAAATGTAGCAAATACAGTCTTTATAAGCTTTCCATTGAAAAACAGGAATCTGTCGTCACCCCCTGGAGCAGTTTTTTTTTGGTTGGGCATAGGCCTGCATGATTATGAAATAAATCATAATTGTTGATTATTCACTTGAAACTGTAATTGCAATTATTAATTATGATTATCACAATTTACATTGAATATGTTTAAGCCACTGTTTGTTGCAACTGCAAGCCATATTTTTTATATGAAAATTAAACAAGCTGAAAACACTCTAAATGAAAAAGTTTTAGTGATTTTCTATATTATTAAGCCTCAAAGGTCAAATATACATCGGACTAGTTTCTTCTTTATAAAAAAAGAATATATGTTATAATAAAACAAAAATTTAAATAATGTGAGAAAACCCTTAAGATAACATGTAGAAAGAAAATAAATGCATCTTAAGCATGCAGAATAACTTTTAACAATTAATTGCTGCTTTTAACAATTGTGGCATCCACAATTGTAATCAAGATTAGAAATTTGATTAATAGCGCAGCCCTAGATGGGCGCTTCTTATTTAACTTATTTTGGTCTGATGCATGCAACACCTGCTATATGGCATTTAACAGCTTGAAAGATCAAAGACCATTTTTAATTTAACTTAATTTATATTTAACTTTGTCTGAAAGAAGAAAGTCATATACACCTAGGATGCCTCTGGGTGAGTAAAACAGCCTAATCTCATTTAATTTTCATTTCTAATCATTTTTGGGTGAACTAACCCTTTAAATTGTCATTCATTCAATTAATAAATAAAATACTAATGCCGCGAGCTTCAGCGGCTGGCATCTACACTGCGCAAACCAATGCAAATGTGCAAAAAAAATACATCAATTTTTCATTTAAATAAAGTAAACCCATTACGAAGATGGTATTTGCATGCAGAACGTGCAAAAAGTAAAACGACAACAAACGCCTATCTAATCCTCAGTGTTGAACGTGCATTTGTGCATACCGGGACAGATCACACAGAAGAAATCGCAGTTGCTTGTGTGTGAACACCTTAACAACCTACTACTGCACTGTGTATGGTCAATCTACATAAGAATTCGGTTGTGTAGAAACAACAACATTCGCAGGAAGTGCATAAAATAACAAACCCATTTGCTACTTACTCGAACATGTCATTGGTTGTTTACTCAATTCAATGCGTGATGCCCACGTTTATTTTACAGTAGCCTCTCGGTATGGCACTGCGCTGACACAACAGACGCACGGTACATTCAGATTTAACTAGCCGAATGCATTGGAGACACCGCGTCCTCCTTTCATCCGCAGCCCGTTTTAGTCCAATAGAACGTGATCGTTCAACGTCCCCATCCCAAAAGAGGAACCAGTTCCCCTGTAAAACGCAACGATCGCCACCATGCGTGCTCCGGTTTATCCTAAAGCAGCCTACACACTGGGTGAGAGGGAGAGGGAGGGGGAGGAGAAAAGAGGATGTACTGTGTGTGGAGGAGGGAATCAACACAGTTTAAGGCAGTGGCCCTCACTTTACCACCACACACCAGGGCCAAAGCATAGGGGATTATGCTTAGTGTTTATGTGAAAGCACTTGAGACTGTAAAACTGGATTGAAATGCTTTGCTGAGGGACTGGACACCTGGAGTTGGCAATGACACAGTCATTCAAATTAAGGGAATCAATCCCATTCCCAGTTTGTATAGAGACCGTACAGTGCTTTATAATCCTTAGAGGTCTGCCTGTTTCCATAATCTGTTTTCCTGGGAGAGGCTGCCATAATCTCAGTAAGAAGGGTGAAGGGAGGCCAAGACATAAAAGATATACAAATACAGATTTGCATGTAAAACAAATCCAAGTTAGGATCCTAAATCATATGCAGCCTTTGTGGCAACGGATAAAAGTAAATAAATAAATTCAAAGGTATACATTTAGCTCTTAGCATAAGAGCTGAAAACATAATAGCGTGTTAATGTGCTGTGACTTATTCCAAGCGCTATTCCATACGCTGGAAGTTTCAGTAAATTTAAAGGAATTGTTGTTAAGTACAAGGTCCTAAAATATAAAGATTTTATTTTATTTCTGAATATAGTAATACAAGAATGCAATAAAGCTTTTTTTTACCCAGTGCAATTTATGTTAAAATACAACTGGAAAATATGGTAAATGCAAGTCAGTTATGTACAAGTGTTCGGTCGACCTCAGGAAACAGAGCGATCAATGTCACTCTACCTACTTCTGAGGCTTTAGTATCATTGATCAAACAGAAAATGCTAATCCACTAGAATTGAGGTTTTGAAGCTCAAAGCAAGTCAATCTATTTCTGCAATCACATGTATCTGGAGGGAACAGAGCTTAAAATGTGTGTGATCTGAGAAATGCAGCAGCACTAATCAAGTCTCCTAAAAGGATCTCAAGTTTATATATGGACATATGGCACACAGGACCACAAGTACATCATGGTCAAAAAGGCCAAAGCACCCAAAAGAGGCTTAGACAAATGAAATCTTCAGACTTAAGAAGCAACTGATGTAAACAGGGTGAAGTACAGACAGTAATGGAGAAAACAAAGTTGCATTGAGGTTTAAACAGGCTTAAATTTTAATCATGCTATTAGGAAATTATAGATAAAAATAAATAACTATTTGGTTAATGTTATTCACAATTCATTGGAGCTGATGTTGATACAAACCCTAAACTTGTCTCTTGTCATTTAAGATGTTGTGCAAACTTGCATGTCCGGAATTTGCATTGATCTTGGACAGATAAACAACCTACAGATGCTGCTAAAAAAACAAGGCCCATTCTACAGTCAGCGAAAAACGATTAATGCAAATGAGCAATAAACAGGCATCACCTCTTGAACTCCAGATTAATACAGTACTGTCTACAAATAAATGGATTCATCACATGTAAATGATTCACACTGTAATGCTCATTCCTGCATGTCTGAATCATTTCAAAGGTGACAATTCACAGCCATGAAAATATAGTTTGTTTCAGACTAACACGGATTGTGTTCAGAGCTGCTGGCTAATTGTAAGGTTTAAGGTTCTAGTAAGCTAATAAATAAATAAGCACTTGCTAAACAATATCCAGAACCTTGTAAAACATCACAGTAGGCTCCAATGTTGTGCTAGTCTTCGAAATGGCTGAGCAACAAAACAGAAAGAACTAGGTCAGTGAAGCCGGTTGGTAGATGAGAAGGACAAGGGCACAGCTGTTCATGTGGCGTGCATAAAACACCTTTTGCTCTCAAAGCTAGTCTTTTCACTGGCTGACTGTCTTCACTGCAGCATCACTACAGCAGCTTCTGATTGGGCAGAAGTGACATCACCAGAAAAGGCGGAACACTCCCACTGGGTAATAGTGATGTCATGTGTACGAGAGCCAGACGGCTCAGATACAGCCCCGCCTCCGTCTCTCCACTGCCAGGAGCACTCGTCCTCTGTGGTCTCTTTTCTGTCACTCTATCATCTCTCCTGTTATTCAATGAAAAGGAGTCAATAAACCTCACCCTAATTACAGTGTTTCAGGACTCTGTTTAACTTGGTCCCTGGAAATATTTCTGGACAAATGCACTGTAATTACAACTAGCAATAAAGCACAGTGTTTATATACTTTTATGGAACTGTTACAGTAAGAGTTAGGCCATATTTCTAGCGTAGATCGAATGATGCCAGTTTACTAAGAAACATTTCATTTGCATTAAAAGAATGTTCTGGATCAATATAAGTTCAACTCTACTGATAGCATTTGTGGCATTACTGGTGGTTTTATTTTCATGTAATATTAATAATAAATAAGTAATACACAAGGTGTTATTTATTTATGTATCTATCTATCATGCCATGACAAAAGCGGTTATACCCAGTATATTTCATGTGTTGTGCTCAAGGATAAAAGAACGGTTCTTTTTAGACTAATTCTAACACTTTTAATCAATTCATTAATTTTTGAAGTAGGAAGTATTATACAAGTAATTTTCTTCATACTTCAAAAAATATTTATTTACTTTATGTGTGCCTTACTGTTTCCATGTTTCTTGCCGCCTTTATACGTGCAACTAAGGAATGAGTCAAACCCATTTCCTGTGGTACATTACATTATGCCACAAATACTGCTGATAGAGCACAATTTGCATTGCACTCTGAACAAATTCTGAAGTAGACACTGAAGGGAAGAGAAACAAACACTTCTTTAAATCGGGAAACAAAAAAATATAAAAAATATTTCTTATAAATACACAACAATGAAGATAAAAAGACAAAAACTCTATCTATGGAAAATATAATGCTAACAAGCGTGTGTCTTAAAACCAAAAACATCTCATGCCTAACCAGAGAGTTTCTCCACCTCTCCACCTCTTCCACAGAATATCCCTCTGAGCTTCTAGCACGGATGCACTTAAAAAAATAATGCAGCCAGCGTAAGGAAATGCTGCTGACTGCACAAGTGGGAGGAGGAACACACTGACCTGCTGCTGTCACAATCTGAGTCCTTGCTGAGAAGACTACGGACAGACCAGCGAGAGCGCTTGCTTAGGGAGTTGCTCCGTGACCGTGAACGGGATGGGGGTAGGAGAAACATGGAGGGGCTGCCCTGCTCTTCCTCTTCTACATTAGAAACCATCGGAGGTGATGGAGATGCACGAGACGGGCTTTGGCTTGCATCTCGTTTCACTTGTCCTTTATCCCAATGATTCTTTGATATGTCCTCTTGATGCACTTTAGCTCTTCTCTTCTCTCGGTTTTGGCTGCGAGAGTGGTATCGGCGTGGCCGTGGGCTTGGGGAGCAGGACAACGACTCCGTATCGGACGATGGCGGGAGAACATTCAGGATTGGAATGGAAATGGGCTCGGCTATGGTGATTTCAGGAGGTGGTGTCACAGCCATCTTCTGCAGACTTTTATATATTAGCTAGAACTTTCTGCATCATGATTGTGTCTAAGGCTGACAGTTTAATTGAGGACAAGTTATATCACGCACAATCATTCGTTGAGAAATGCCAGATACTTCATAGTCTCTAGTCTTCTAAATGTGGTCTAGAAATTCCACTAGAGCCCAAAATAAATATTCCATTATGGAAATACAATCTGATGACATTTAGACAAGTCTGCATCCATTACAACTCACTGTCACGAAGAAAGAAGTCAGCAGTTCAGGTTCCTTCACAGCTGTACAGCATATATACGGCATAAACTCCTGCAGCAGGAACTCAAAAATTGCGTGGAGCCATCACTGAAATATAATTTACATGAAAGTGTGCAGCCATCTCTTGTGCAGGTTATTTTCAGAGTGAAGAAATATTTATCATTTGAGCAGTCGAATTTGCTTGCAAATGTCAAATCCATCTTCTTCCTGTTTCTGTGTTGCAACTAATGTCGTCTTTTAAAAAAGTCTCTGCCCCCTTCTCTTCAAAAATGCAGTTTTGCAATCTGCCTCGTCATCACGATTTGTGCATCGGGTATGATAAGATCATGTTGCTGAGGAGGGGAAAAACTGTATTTGTTTTTAACTTATTCAAGCCACAGACTAAACATTTGTTTTTTTTTATTTCAGCTTCTTTAATATCATAACCGAAACATATCTTTACAGATCCATATGTAATGTATAATGTTATGGTATGTCAGGAATGCATATCCAGTAATACATCATTTAACACTTAGAGAGTCACTCTTAAACGTGAGTCACTTTTTATCTTAAAGGGATATTTCATCCAAAAAATTATTCTGTCATTACTTACTCACCCTCATATCGTTCCAAACCCGTTAGACCTTTGTTCATATTTGGAACACAAATTAAGATATTTCCGATGAAATATGAATGCTTCCTGACCTTTCATAAACAGCAATGGAACTGAAATGTTTTATGGCCCAGAAATGTAATTAGGACATCTGAAATATAAGTAGACCATGTTACAAGTGGTTCAACCGAAATGTTATGAAAAGAACATGAGCTGTAGAAAGAACACAAAAATAATGACATTATTATATCTTTTCTCTTCCGTCATGGTATTCTCATGAACATGCATGGAAGACTTACAGGAAAGAGAAAAAATAGTTGTATAAACTCAATATTTTTGTTTTCTTTGCGCACAAAAAGTATTCTCATAGCTTCATAACAATACCACTGATGTCATACTGACTATTTTATTGATATACTTACCTTTCTGGGCAATAAAACATTTCAGTTGTGCTGTCTATGTAGGGTCAGAAAGCTCTCGGATTTCATCAAAAATATCTTAATGTGTGTTCCAAAGATAAAAGAATGTCTTAAGGGATTGGAATGGCATGAGGGTGTGTAATTAATTTGGACAAATGTGATTCAAAGATTCCAAACTAAATGCATATATATTCAAGAAATGTAAATAAGCTGTAATGTATTTGTACATTAACATTTAAAAGAACGGGGTCTATAAGATTTTTGAAGGTTTTTGAAAGAAGTTTCTTATGCTCACCTAGTCTGCATTATTGCTTGATCAAAAAGTCAAAAGAAAATTTATATTGTGATTCCATACTAATATGCTGATTTGGTGCTCACAAAATAATTATTCTTATTAAAAAAAAAAAGCAGTTGAAATTGTTGCACTGCTTCATATTTTTGTGGAAACTGTGATTCTTTGATGAACAGAACATTCAAAAGAACGCCATTATTTGATTATTATTTGTTATTATTATTTGTTTTGTAAAAATAAATGTCTTGGGAAAATAATCTTACTAACCCCAAACTTTTAAAGGTCATAGTGTTGCATACCTAATACATTTCCACAGAATTATCAAAAACATTTGTAAGAAACAAGGTTTGCTACTAAATGAAAAGTCTGGTTGGAATCCTCCCATATTCTTAAGGCATTACTCCTCTAAATGAGATCAGGACTGACAGGGCACAAACATGAAATCATAACAACAACCTGCATACTCAGCTAGGTGTTGTTTAATACACGTAAGCTGTCATTCATGTATGGGTGGAGTAACCGTTGGATGATTACAGTAAAATTACTCTGTGATTGTTTGTCATTTGTCAACTTGAACCTTTAAGAAACACCTCGAGATAGTGTGATGAGAAAACAAGCTTAAAGTACTTAATCAAACTGATAATGTGAAGGTTACAGACTCAATCCAAAAAAAAGAGGTGAACCAAAAGTTAGTGCATTAACAATCCTGAACTCGAATAAAGCAAAGCCACTGTCCCTCAAGCTACTGCCTTCAATTTAACTTGTGTAAGACATCACCAGTTAATCCAATAGAAAACAATAAAATACCCACTTAATTTTGAGCAGCTGCTTTACCCATTACTGGATTTTATCATAAGCAGTTGAAACTGACAAGAGTCCCACAACTAAGCACAGTTTTCAACAAACCACTGGGTCATTTTTCCTTTCAGTGTTACCACAAACTGCTGAGCCATGCTGAGACAAATCAACCACCACAATACTCAAGCTAGACAGTGTCCTCTTTATTGTTCACTTTCAGATTTAAAGAAACCTTCCTGAACTCAAAGAAATTCTCATAAGAATCAAACAAAAGAAAACTGCAAACGAAATAACCACTTTCAAATACACAAATTTAACACACACAAAAAAAACATGAACCAAAATAGTAGTAATCTCACCAAGGGATAGTCAAACAGCCAAATCAGCAGTTATCCCGACCTTTTAAACTGTTGAGAAATTGTGTAGAACTTCCTGATTTTTGGCAAATTCACACAAATTCATGTGGAACCTCCTATTGAACGGTTTCATCACTAGACTTTAGAACAAGACTGACAGCCAGTTAAATTCAAAGGCAGGGACAAGATCTGCCACTTTATTTACTTTCCTGTTTGAACAAGTCAAATCATGTCTAGGTTTTGTTTGAACAAATCAAACTAGGGCTATTAACACTTTCACTTAAACACATAGAACGTATAAAAACCAATAGTGTGATCAAAACATATTTCAGCTGAATAAATGACATCAATGCCAGACGCTTTAAGAATGTAATAAATGTAGGTCTAACTTAATAACAATAAATAAAATAATAAATTAATAATAATAATTCCTACCTCCCATTGGACGAATTACCCCCATTGTTTTTTTCCTGTTCGGCCTCATACACCAGACGGGCGACAGTTCGAGGGGTGATGTTAAAATCCACTTTCTCGCAGGAACACATCAGCACCCCAATTTAGCCGGAAAGCTAACAAATAAAGCAGCTTTCGTCGCCAGTTTTCAAATTTAGCCACTTTTTTCTAATTAATTATTTCTGTTTAACTATTTAGATTAAACATACGCGGAAATATGCGGAAATGTCAAATCACATTTCAGTAAATAAACCATGTTTAGCACCGGTCAGCTGTAAACTTACTATTCAGACAGCAGAGGCGAATACTTTAAGCTAGTTGGCTAGCATGCTAATGATACCGGGTGGGAGAGAAAACGGTCCTCTGTTTACTTTTTCTTATCCGTGATTTCGCTTTTCGACTGTCCCAAAAACAGAGTCACAAGACTAGCACTATTCATAGTTTATTCTGTTAAAATATGCCCCCTTAACTTAAGTCGCAATTACATTTCAAGTATACGAATTTTCCTAAGTTTAAATGCTACGCGAGGAGATAGTAGGAGCTTAGTTTCCAATGCGACGGGCAAAAAGTTGAAAGGGGTAGAAAGCCAAGACAAGTACATTGACGCTTTGATAATTAAGTAATTAAAGTCTGAACACATATGAGGCGAAAAATAAATGTGGATATCGTTTTATATTAAAACGTGGATCAAAGCAGAAAAAAAAAATACTTAATGGAAATTATATTAACTTACTTAACTCCACCCCCGCCCGGTTCACTTTATGGTACAGTCCAGCTAGAAATCATCAAAAGACTCTTCAGTATGCGCAGACAAAAAGTAACGGGTGTTTTGGCGTTATGTACGCAAATAATTAATATTGAACATCGATAAAGTTCTTAAAATTACAGAGATAAATTAATAGCATATATTGGATATCTAAATGTAGTATATGTTCATATTTACAACGCCTTATCAACAGTAATAATAAAGCATAACAATTGACAGGTCATCAAAAATCTAATATTAATTAACTAAATGCTTCAATCATTAAGATAAATATTAGCGATTACTACCCTATATAGTTGGTATATAATCTGCATCACTCAATTTTCCCAGTCTGACAGTCCGATTTATTTTCTTACTGCGCCCTCTTCAGGACATAAACTCAAAATAGAGGAGGAACACCTTAATAATATGGAAGTCCAACAATGACAGTTGATGACTAATTATAATATAGTAGAAATCCTAAAAGATTGAAGAATAAGTAGGTGTTGGATAAAGCTGCTTACCTTGAATGCTTGTTTGAACGCTTTTAATAATCATTGGGCTATTCTATCAAGCAAAGAGAGATGGGTTTGGAATGGATCTTTTCTTGCCCGTTTCTCGCCAAGAATAGGGTCACCTTGCTCCCAGAGAGGGCTAAAGAAAAACAGAGACACTTTATTAGGGCTATTATTGAGGCGGCGACCTGTTGAACTTCACTAATTATGTTAAAAATTGTAGCTATAAAGCCAAAACAAACTTCAGAAATGCGTAGCCTGCTTGATACTTTTATACGATTTATAGCAAACCAACAGCTGTAAGTTAAATAGTAACAGTTTACATCTATGTTTCATGCATTTAACATTAGGCTATAGTTCAGTTGGTGTATAGAATTATATGCAAACAGATTGTTATATCCAGTCTATGCAGCTTTTCCTGTCAATCAGGTTCCGCGAGAACGTTTTGTTTATTAAAAAATATTATATAACCTAGACTCACCTCTTAATTCGAGTTTGACGGGGTTTCAGCACGTGCTCTCTCTCTCTCTCTGTCTCTCTCTCGTGCTAGTGAGTCTGATTTTATGAGTTGTGTTGTAGAGTAGCGGAGAGATTCCATAGAGTTGTGTTGCTCTCCGTGTGCTGGCACTGAATGGGCATCTGGAAACTCGAGCTGTGCTAAATATAAAAGTTCACCAGCTCGTGGGAGTCGTTAAGGAAATCAAGTGGGATGCTTTGCGTAGGCTATGGCTTGTGATGTGGATGGTGGTCTGACGTTTGGGGGACAATAACAGCAACCATCACTTCGTAGAAGTTTATCAGCTGCTCCGTAAACCCCTGACGCAATTTTGAGATGTTACTAATTTACCTTCACACTCATCCTGCATGAAAGGACAATGGTCCAATGTGATTTAGCACATTTATAAAGCATTTGATATCAGAACAAATAGTCAATAAAGTATAATAAAAAAAATTATAATAATAATTATTTAAGAAAATGGAATTATCATTTCCATTAGGGAATATTGTGTTAACCTTGCTGTCAATGAAACGTCCTTGTGCTCAAGACTAAGTAAAGTGACATTGAACATCAGTGCCTTGAAAAGAAAACGGAGAAGCTGTATGATAAGCCACAGCAAAATAAATCTGTCACAGCATAAACACAATTTATTATCTAAATTTGACAATGGTGCACATTTTAAAACTTCCACATTTACTTTGTCATACTCTGGACCTTTTGACTTTTATTTCTGAATATCGATATATATTAACATATATTTATATTAACATTTCCTTAGAGAGAAATATAGCAGCTTGTTAATCTTTACAGGTTTCTTTTATAGAACAGATAAAGCACATTCGAAGGGCACCTGCCACTGTAATTTAATCTAAGATCATTTGGCAGTAAAATTCTGCGGATATTCAAGCAGAACTCTTTTGCATGACAAATCTCTTTTTGTATTTGTTCCCTGTGACAGCACTGTATATTGCAAAATGCTAAAAATCTGTTCACATTTTTACTGAATACTTACACTTATTCTTAATAAATGTGAGCAGAGCTCCTTTTTCTTATAATTTCAAAGAAAAGTTTATATAAGTATGTAACAACACTGTGGCATCTGCTGTCTAACAAAAGCAGGAAATGCAAATGTTATTATAATTCAGTCAAAACAATCCTGTTTCCATAGTACTACATTTAGCTAGCTTGTTTATTCATTTTCAGGAGCACAAACCAACCTTAAAGGATCAGGTCTGGATCTCAGTAATGTCCTTGGCATATGGTCCCTAAAATTAACTCATTATAAGCCAAATACCACTACAACTATTTTTTCTTGATATTATGTTCATTACTTAAATCTAACAAAACATTATACAGATGATTTCTGAGAAATTTGACATTAGGAAAGCAAGCCTGTGTGCTCATTTCATATGGCAAGCCATTTCAACATGTACTCTATTCCTTATGACTTCAGTACTTTTTTTGATTAAATTATTACTAAATAATGTATATTTTTAAACTTTTCTATAACTATTCATAAGATACTACTAGATAGTCAGTACTTATTATTTTTAACTTGACTGGACTATAAAGTTGCTATTCTGACTAGTCATTAGGTAAAAAAGTAAGATATAGTTTTATCTTACATAGATAGGCCTACTTGTATCTAATAACTGATTGTATCTGAGGCACCAGTATTAATTGGATTACATTCAAATCAAAAGTGATTTATTTATTTTTTTTCATATTTGAGATCTCCATAGAATCCAATGGCACACATAATAATAATAATAACCAAACAATACTGTCACCGTTTGGTGACTAAGAAATTGAACTGAATTGAATTACAGGAAATTAATAGATACTATAGGATTATTGCTAGTGCAAGCACTAGAAACATCAAATAGGTAATAGTTTAAGGGAATAAATGTTAAAACGGCATGCCACGTGATCATTATGTGATCTGAATGCCCCTCGTCTGAATCTGACTTCTCATATTGCGTGTTTAGTTGCAGGCACAAGGATTCACACTGTCTATACTTAGCTCTCCTAAACGTCAAAGTCTGAGGCAAGACACGATCTGTTTTAGTGACGTGATCTACTTTTAGAACTTTTAACGCATTTCTTTAAATTATTTGATCGCTGGAGGATTGTGTTTAAATGCATGGTTTTTGGAAAATCAATTGAAGAGCGCGAATGGAATGCGTTTTGTATTTAAAATAAGATCTGAGGCTGTTATAGACCAGTAATGGTTAACAAACTGTGACAATAACAAAGCGCAACGTGGGACACATTTTGAGGAAGCGATTTATTAATGCATCGGTTCATAAAGCTGTGTGAATTGTGAAAATGCCAGTGGGAATGATTTCATTTTTGGCTCTATGCATCTTTTATATTCAAGGTAAGTTGTAACGTGCCAATGTGAAATTATTTAAAATCATATAAACGATTTAGAGGATATTATATATTTAGTTCAAGTGGATCATTAATTCAGTCATCAGAGAGACCAATTCTCACTCTTAACTAGTTGCTTATTAGCATATTACTAACATATTGACTGTTTATTATAGTACTTATGAAGCACATGGTAATACCTGATTCTGCATGACCGTATTTTAGACCCTAAAATAAAATAAAAATTCTACCCCATACCTAAACTTAACAACTACTTTATTAACGATTAATATGCAACAAATTATAAGTTTATTGAGGTAAAAGTCATAGTTAATAGTGAGAAATTGAAATGTGACAAAAAGGGACCCACTGCCATACAATTGGTATGACTTAATGCATCAGAATTATAATAATCTTGAAACTCTTTTGGTAACACTTTAGTTTAAGGTCCATTTCTCACTAATAACTAGTTGCTTATTAGCACGCCTATTATTAACATATTGGCTATTTATTAATGCTTATAAAGTACATATAATCCATGACATCCATAATCCTACCCAATACCTTAAAACTTAACAACTACCTTATAAACTATTAATAAGCAGCAAATCATGAGTTAATTGAGGCAAAAGTCATAGTTAATGGTTAGTTAATAGTGAGAATTGGACCTTAAAATAAAGTGTGACCACTCTTTTTATTGCTTGTTAAACATTCTTTAAATTAGTCTCAATATGTCTCATTGTAGTGCCACAGGGCCAGACTGCATGTGCTGAAGTGGACTCCATGACGGAGGCTGTGGCTGGAAAAGGCTTTCTGTTGGGTTGTATTTCCTGCAAAAGGAGAGAGGAAGTGCCTGGTTCTGCTATTGTTGATTGGTACTTCAAAGCAGCTGGAACTGAGGAGTTTATCCAAGTTAGTAAAGTGATTCTTTGTATCAGATCAGGTCACTTCAGATTTCACACTGCTTATAATTTACCCGGGGTTAATAATTAATCTTGGGCATTCATCAACTGATGTTTCACACTGTTCATTCCTAAAGCCTGGGTTAACATTTTTATCTGTGATATTTTCCCCGGGTTAAAAGCAGGGTTTAGAATGACAATAACCTGAAGTAAAGCATAGTGTGAAAAGCCCTATAGAACTTACAGTAAATATTTTAGAACTAAGCATAGAAAGTCACTCAGTTTAAATGAGCTGAAAATATTTGTAAAGACTCTACATCTGATTTTATTCTAGCAATATCTCTTTCCCTCTCAGATTTTTCAGTATGAATATAATAACCCCACCATTCTTCATGAAGACTTTGAGGGAAGATTAGAGTGGCAAGGAACTATGGGGACAAAGGATGTGCAAACTGGTGCCATCTTTATTCACAATGTCACATATAATGACACTGGGACTTACCTGTGTACCTTCCACCGCACGCTGTACCTTCCTCTGTATGAGGAGCATGTGGAAATAAATAAAGAGGTGGAACTCACAGTTGTGGAAAAAGGTGAGATTCATTCAAGACTCTCTAACAAGCAAAAAAAAATTGCATTCTGACAAGTAATTTGAATATCTGAATGTGTTACTCCCCAAGCCAACCCTGAGCTGACGTCTGTGATCTCTGAGATCATGATGTACGTGTTGATCGTAGTTCTGCAGTTGTGGATGATTGGAGTGCTGATTTACTGCTATCGGAAGATCTACGCTGAGAACGAAGCTCGTGAGGCCAGAAAAGCTGCATGCTCTCAAAACAAGTAAGGCTCACTTTTGTGTTGTTTGTTTTACACTACATACAGAATGTTATTTTATATCTTTCTGATTCAACATTTCCTGCTTTCATCTTGTGTTTCCACAGACTCGTTGGGTCAAAAGATCCTTGTGATGGCATTTATTTGGAATAACTACAGATTTGGTTAGGCTTATTATTTTCAGTGAATATAGGCTGATAATATATTTCATGCATAGTGTTAAAGGAATAGTTCATCCTAAAATGAAAATTTGCTAATTCTTAACTCACGCTCAGGTCTTCAAAGATGCAGCTGAGTTTGTTTCTTCATCAGAAAAGATTTGGAGAAATTCAGCATTACATCACTTGCTCACCAATGGATCCTCTGCAGTGAATGGGTGCCGTCAGAATGAGCCGAAAAAAAAAAAAACATCACAATAATTCACAAGTAATCCACAAGATTCCAGTTCAACAATTTACGTCTTGTGAAGTGAACTTTAGACTGCATGTCGCTTCCAGACAAAATAGTCCACGATCCATAATACAGTGGATTCCTACAGTGAAAAGGTAAATTTCCTGTTGTCCTCTCACATAAAAAAAAAAAATCCACCAACATATTTTTTTTTTTCGAACTGTTTTATTACAAACATGCAGGCATGTTGATTATTGTGATGTTTTAATCAGCTGTTTGGACACCCATCATGGATCACCCATTCACTGCAGAGGAACCTTTGGTGAGTAAGTGATGTAATGCTACATTTCTCCAAATCTTTTCAGAATAAGAAACAAATTTATCTAAATCTTGGATTAACAGAAGGCGAGTAAATTTTCAGCAGACTCACTTCGAGGTGAACTATTCCTGTAGTGAGGATGATGAGGAGGACTAGTCTTGCAGCCAGTATAAACCTCAGTATATTTCTAGTGATATTTCTATATAGTATAGCACTGCATTGACTAAGCTAGTGCAGAATGATTAAGTCACGTAGCAATAAAAACAAATACAACATTGTATTCATAAGACATTATATGCAAAGTTGAATAAGGAATATAAAGAGTCTGAATAAATAAACATTTTAATTATGAATTACATCAATCTGAAGAAACTAAAATATATAAATAAAAATAAAATAAAAAATCTGGTATATAGATTTGCTTGTTTATTGACTGATGATAAAAAACAGACAAGGCAAAGACAAAAGAAAAAAAGTATAGGAAACTAAATTCAAACAATGGTGAGTTAAAATATTTAAACACCATTTGTTTGCTGTTATTGTGAAATAGAAGTACCTTGTTTTCATTATGTATCCTTTATACTAATTAGACAACAAGTAGACTAAATAAAAAAAACATTAAATGTAAAAATATCCAGGCGTTTTCACTTATGCTCCAGGTCTCAAGCAAAACTCAATATCCTTGAGAGCTTATAAGGCATCTTTCCCTTTAGTGCCAGCAGATTTCACTGGGCCCATTAATAACTCTCTCATCTTGATTCGTGGGGTTTTCTCGGCACGGATGTTACTGTAAACCTCCTCTGTGATGACTTTCTTGTCTAGAAGTTGATCTAGGATGGCATCTACACTCGGCTTATCAGCTTTGCCCGATTCCTGTCGATGAAGTGCTCTGAAAGAGATGGAAACAAGCCTGTGGTCGGATTGTGAGGATACTGATGATGGAGTTAATAATAATCAGTGCTATGCATTGTTATATTTTAGGTTATGAATGAACGTTTTCATTATCGATACCAAACAGTAAAGTGATTTGAAACCTATTTTCATTGTTATGCACATACTCACCGTTAGATGGTGCGCCTGGGCCTGGTAAAGGAACAAGTGGAGCCTCTGAAAAACAAGTAAAAAGTTAATGATCCTCTCACAGTTAAATCTCCAAGTGCACAGAAACTGGATGAGGTTGTTAATGCAGAATACGGCTAATTATTATTATTATGACCGATTATTTGGCTGGCCTTAAAATTATTGTTCTCCTCTTAAAACGATTGCATTCAAATGGCGGTTTACACAAAAGTCAAAAGAAAATGAAAGTGAAATTGAGTTGAAGTCAACCTATATTTATAAATAGGAATAAAAAATAATTATGATTTGTCTTATTTGCATTAAAATACTTTTTTTTCTTTTAAATGAAACCGCTTGTATTTGTAATAATTAAAACGCAATTCATTTAATTTCTAGCCTATTTGAATTATTTTACAGTAGGCTAGTTTACTCACATTGTCCTGTGTTCTCTTTGAGCTCCACTGCTTGTTCATTACAGCCAATAGCCTGCAAAATTTCGATTGTTACAGGAACAGAACCATCCGTTGTGAAAGTGTTCACCATTAAATCGGCGAGATCTAAAGAATCTTGAACTTTTTCGACTGTAGCTCGCCGGACGCGAGGCTCTGTCTTCCGGTCGCACAGTTTGCTTTTAAACCTTTTCTGATTGTCCTTCCCCAGATCATCAAAAATATCTTGCAGGTGATCTTTAATACTTTTCGCCATTGTTCCTTAATTCTTTAAAAGTGTCGTTAAACTTCTAAAAACTGTCGAGGAGCATGAACCGGTGCTAACGGGTGATGTTTGCTGTGTAGGCTACAGTAGTATGGAGCCAGAAGAGTCTCAATAAAGATAAATGCACACACTACAGTCACATATGCACACATAGGATTCATACATGCACACATAATTCATAAATACACACACAGGATACACAAATGCACACAAAATTCACAAATGCACACACAAAATTTAAAAAGCACAGAAGATTTACAAATGCATACAAAATTCAGAAATGCACACAAAATTCAGAAATACACACACAATTTAGAAATGCAAACAACATTTACAAATGCACTCAAGATTCACAAATGCACAGGACAAGATTCAGAAATGTATTTCTGATGCACACACACATATATCTTGATTTACAAACTGCTTGCAGTCTGTGAACTTCACTGCATTTGTGTGTGAATTTTGAGACTCCCTTGACTTGGCTCGACACACAAATGCCTTTTTTTAAACAGGGAATGATCTGCAACCAATCAGATATCTCCCTTGTTTTAGCCAATCACAAGAATGCACCCCACGTGGGGGATTGTTTACTTATAAGCCAATCAGCGAACGACTCACTTTCCTCATGCAGCGAACGACTCACTTTCCTCAGCGAACGACTCACTTACCTCACACAGCCGGCGACTCACTTTGCGCAGCCAGCGACCCACTTTGCGCAGCGAACGACTCACTATCCTCATGAGTCACGCAGCGAACGACTCACTTTCCTCACCCAGCGAGCGACTCACTTACCTCACGAGACACGCAGCGAACGACTCACTTTCCTCACCCAGCGAGCGACTCACTTTCCTCAGCGAACGATTCACTTTCCTCACGAGTCACGCAGCGAACGACTCACTTTCCTCACCCAGCGAGCGACTCACTTTCCTCAGCGAACGATTCACTTTCCTCACGAGTCACGCAGCGAACGACTCACTTTCCTCACCCAGCGAGCGACTCACTTTCCTCAGCGAACGATTAACTTTCCTCACGAGTCACGCAGCGAACGACTCACTTTCCTCACCCAGCGAGCGACTCACTTTCCTCAGCGAACGATTCACTTTCCTCACGAGTCACGCAGCGAACGACTCACTTTCCTCACCCAGCGAGCGACTCACTTTCCTCAGCGAACGATTCACTTTCCTCAAGCAGCGAAGTTGAGCGAACGATTCACTTTCCTCACGCAGCGATCAACTCACTTTCCTAAGCGAACGACAGCCGGAGACCCACTTTTCGCAGCCAGAGAGCCACTTTCCTCTCGCAGCGGACCGCTGACTCTCTCTTCATGTAGGGACTGAATATTATAATTAAAGTGACTTCTATATTGCATCCAAAAGAATATTTAGATATATTTAAATATTCAAAAAGGTTTAAACATTTTTTTTTTTTTTACTTTCATTAAAATATTTCAATAAAATGAAATAATTGCCTATTGCAAATTTATGAATCCATGGTTAACTTTTTTTCTGCAGTCACTGGGCTATATGTATTGAGACATTTTTAAATTTATATTTAGTAAAAAATAATAAAAAATAAACCTGAATTGTAATCTAAACATCTGTATTTTCATACAATTTAATACAATTGCTGTGTGAACACGTTCATGTGATTGGCTTATAAGTAAACAATCCCCCCCACATGGGGTGCATTCTTGTGATTGGCTAAAAGAAGGGAGATATCTGATTGGTTGCTGATCATTCCCTGTTTAAAAAAAAGCATTTGTGTGTCGAGCCAAGTCAGGGGAGTCTCAAAATTCACACACAAATGCAGTGAAGTTCACAGACCGCAAGCAGTTTGTGAATCAAGATATATGTGTGTGTGCATCAGAAATACATTTGTGAATCTTGTCCTGTGCATTTGTGAATCTTGAGTGCATTTGTAAATGTTGTTTGCATTTCTGAATTGTGTGTGTATTTCTGATTTTTGTGTGCATTTCTGAATTTTGTATGCATTTGTGAATCTTCTGTGCTTTTTAAATTTTGTGTGTGCATTTGTGAATTTTGTGCGCATTTGTGCATCTTGTGTGTGTATTTATGAATCATGTGTGTGCATCTATGAATCCTGTGTGTGCATATGTAAATGTAGTGTGTGCATTTATCTTTATTGAGACTCTTCTGGCTCCATACAGTAGGTGTGTCTTTAAGCTTTCCGCCCTGCTATAGGCCACTTTCTTGTAAATAGGGCACAAGAAAGTGTGTTCAGTTGCTTTTCTGTTATTTTGTTGTGAAACTTGAAAAGTAGGTTTTATGTACAGTTTTCAATCTAATACACACCATTTTTAATGTATGCTCTTATTATGTGACCTCACTAATATAGAAATTCTCAGTGCAGAAAGAAGGATATCACACACTTTAGCACTCCAGCATCCTGACTCAACCAAACTGTACCTCAGACAAAGGCATGATACTTTCCAGGAATACAGAATGTAGCTGCATCTCACTTCTCACAGTTTTCATGATCCAAAAACACCAAGATGATTCAATGAAACAATGAAAATTAAATTTACATGTAGTCATAGAGCAGACACTTCTATCCAAAGCACTTACAAACTGTAGGACAAATTTATATTAGATAAGATAGTTTTAATTTATTTTATTTTTTTAAAACAAGCTGTTTAGTAAATAAATAGAGTGCAAGTCTAAAAGGTGAATGCTTTTTTGTTTTGTTTTTAAGAATAGTGCCAGAGATAGAGGGTCAAATAAAAATGGAAGGGAAGTGTTTTTAGCCGATTTCAAGATGACCAAGGACTGCTCGGATTGAGTTGGCCAGGTCATTCCACCAGGAGGAAACATTTAATTTAAAAGTCTGTGAAAGTGATTTTGTGTCTTTTTGAGATGGCACAATAAAGCGGCGTTCACTTGCAGAACGCAAGCTTCTAGCGGGTGAATTTAGGTGAAGGGATGCAGAGCTAGCCAAACATTAATGCCTTGAATTTTATGGCCGCAGCTATCGGTAGCCAATGCAAACTGATCAACAGAGGTGTGGCATGCATTCTTTTTGTTCTTCAGGCTTATTTGAAAACGACATGATATGTGTTTCGGAGCAGGGTTGGGACAAAACTCTGCAGTCATCCGGCCCTTGAGGGAATTGTGTTAGACACCCCTGCTCCACAGGTTCTTCAGGTTCTCCTCCTAAGGAGACTGACTGGTTACTGTAATATCTAATAAAGTTGTTTTCCTCCGGAAGTCAACATGTGCTATCATTAGTGTCATTATAACGCAAAGACTAGTTATAGTTGTTATAAAAAGGAAGAGCAATGTTAACATTTGTTTATAAAACATTTAGAATTTTAAATTGAGACACATCACTCAACACATTATACACACATTTTTAAAGAGTGTATTGTAATAAACACGTGTTATTTGAATGTCTTTATGGTTTTGTATAACACACACAAAAAAACAATGTTTATGTGAGGCAGGACTTTTATGTATCAGAACAGGTTTTCTTTCCATTTAAAATTGTTTTTCTCTTTACTTTTTTTTTAAATAACTTTTTTCAGACATACAATATGGTTCAGGCTACGCTAAGGCACATGAGATTCAAAATTCACAGATGAGGAGTCAAAACATGTACAACTTGTAAATCAGAGCCCGGGAAAAAGGTAGAACAACTTTGGCAGCGTCGCTCTGTCTTTACACGCCATTTGTCTGAAGTGCCCCATTGAATCTGTGCTTTCAAAGCGTCTAATTACCTGTAAAAAGAGAATATAATGACCATCGTAGACAAGACACCAAAGTTCTGAAGGTTATGAAAAATACTTTTTTTTTAAGAAAAATAATTCACAGCAATTGCTCTTGCAGGATTTACCTTCCTGAACAGTTCCTCAATGTGATCCTCATGTGCATGTTTCATTAACACATCCACTAGGTTTTGGACATAAAATGTTCCATTCTGAACATGCCGGTAAGATTTGGTGTCTGTATACAGACAGAGAAATTTCAATAGTGGATTTAGGTGCTTTTAAACTTTACAAACAATAATGGAAATTAAATTGAATGAGCTACAAAATAAGTTTTGGTGAAATTTATTTATGAATAAGTAGACTTTGCAGGATTTTTTTGGTTGGTCATGATTCGTTTCAATTAAAGTTTTTAATACATCTTCATCTAATGAAAATTAAGTTCAAATGCATTTTTTACCCGGTGTGCAGGACATGAGAGAAATGAAGTCTTTCTCCTTGTGCACAAAGTCATCGCCCTCTATAGCCTTTGACTCATCAGGCTCACCGTCACTGGCCCACATGCCTCCATGCTCCTCTGAAAAGATATTTGGATAGGAATGTGTAAGCCTTTTTCAACAGCACATATGAGATGTGTGGTTATTACAATGATGTAATAAACTCAAATCCAAAAAACAAAAAGAACAATTGTATTTTTTCCAGTCATTTTTGTACCTCCCCTGCAGGCTTGGATAAGAATAACCTTTGGTTTATCTCGCAGACCTGGACAATTCTCAGTGTTCAGACAGCGGTAGATTTTATCAATCAGGAAGGTATCAGAGGGATTGGTTACTGTATTAAAACGGACACCCACTATGGCATCCCTTATGCCGTGGGACATTATAACCACAAAGGTGCTGTCTGAATATGCATGTTCTTGACGTTGTGCAAACTCCTTGACTGCTTTCTCCATATCCTGCCAATTCAAATAAACTAAATTGAAAAAACAAATTCAAGACACTTATAATAAGTACAATATATACGATAAACATTTTAGATGCATAATAATAAAAGATAAAGGTTTTCAATAAAATGCTGTATGCATCATCTGAATGCTTTTCTCTCGTAAGACCAGACTTGCACACCTTTGCAGAGAGATTTCTGTACTTGACAACTTGATAATCCAGCTCCTTTAACAGCCATTCCATGTTGTCTTCATCCCTGTCTGCCCCCCTTCTTGTCATAGCCTTATCTTCAAAATCTATGTTGTTGATAAGCAGAGCAAGACGTTTTCTTACAGACTTGTCTTTTACTTCGTAAATCTAGGAAAAACAACCAAGAAATGTTAATGCATAATTAAACCCCAACCAATTCAATAGCAAATAGAGCAACTGTCATTCACACTAGAAAGACTATTAATGTGAATTATTAACAAAAACTTTGTTTGATGGATTTGATGAATACTTGCCTCCTGTCCATTTTCTCTAAGAATTCCGTTTTTAAATTCTTGGCTGCATGGAATAACTTGCAATTGTGTGTGCCAATCATCTGACAGAGCAGACTTGAACTTCAGACCCTGATCTGCTCTTGAGTCTACTGCATCCACACGTGACCGGGCCACAGGTAAACCTAGAAAACAGAAAACAGGTCATGAGCTTATCAGTAATCCTATTTTAATACATACAATATTCCTCACCCCTATGTTTTGACATTTAAACCCGAAAACCAAAACTATAAGTCCCATATGTTCAGAAGTAAAAAAAAAAAAAAAAAAAATACCGGAATGGAATGATTTTCATTAATTTGGATTAAGAGTTCTTCAGTGTGCATTCTTAGTAAGGAACACCATACTAAAATACTCAGCGATTCCTGTATTACTTGTCACCATAAAGTACTAGGTACTGAATCTAAAGCGGAATATACAACGACCACTGTACGCTTCCTGAACGGGTTTGAATCAATCTGAATAAACCACATGTTCAAGTCTGGGTGGATTCAAAACTAATCTAATTGCTGATTTTACCACTTGCCGATAGTTAATGGAGCTTGCCGAGAAAAAAGTACAAAATCAACCTCTCTGAGCCGCTCTGTCTCTATAGAGCTTAAGGAAAGATAAAAAGTAATGATAATTTTCCACGGCATACCTGACAAACCTGTTAAGCTTTGTCTAATTTTTAGTGTTCTAGTGTTGGGAAACACTGGTCTATAAAGGCCTATAGTCTTGCAGTTAACTGTATAGGCTAAGTAATGACATATAGTTGTGCAGTGCTAAAAGAACAACAATCCAATGACTTTGAAAGTAACATAATGTGTGGTTAGACCAGAGGTGCCCAAACCATTCACTGTGAAGGGCAGGAAGCAAATGTTGCATTAGCTATATCCAAATAATAATGCGGTGGCATGTTTTGTTCTTCTTCCTCTTATTTTTGCCCATGGACTCTGGTTTGGGCGTCTCAACCAAACACTGACTAATATTTCAAATGACAGACAGCCTACATAATGGGTTTTGTTTAAATGTATCTTTTAAATAGGAATAAATCATGTTAGGCTATCTCACTTTTGTTAATAGCTTTTGTTTTATGTAATAACAGGCATGTTGTATTGCATTCAAGATTCCTCAAAATAAGATCTGGGATGTTTTAAAAACTTGATAAAGAATAGTTTTGTATTTGTTTTGATGAAAGCTGAAAGCATTGGCTGCAAACAGCCCTCCTTCTTCTGCATTTAATTTCGTATCTATTATAACAAGTTACTTATCGCGTGTCCTTGCAATCAAATGGCGGTTTACACAAAAGTGAAAGGAAACTTACAGTAAAATTAAGTTGAAGTCAAAAATAAATATGATGTGTCTTATTTGCATTACAATCATTTTTCTTTCAAATGGAACCGCTTGTATTTGTAATAATTAAAACGCAATGAATTTAATTCGTAGCCTATTTGAATTATTTTATAGTAGTTTACTTACATTGTTCTGTGTTCTCTTTGAGCTCCACTGCTTGTTCATTACAGCCAATCATCTCTAAAATTTCGATTGTTACAGGAACCGCACCAGTCGATGTGAAGGTGTTCACCATTAGATCAGCGAGATCTATAGCGTCGGCCACTTTTTCGAGTCTGCCTCTTCGGATTCCGTGATCTTTCTTCCGATCGCAGAGTTTACTTTTAAAATTCTTTAGCTCGTCCTTCCCTAGATCATTAAAAGTATCCTCCAGATGGGCCTTAACACTTTTCGCCATGATTGCTCAGACATTTCGTGTCTCTCCCAGTAGCTGTTTATGAGGTGTGATTTACTGTTGAAGGTTTTCACGGAGGCTTGTACATATACGCCCCCGTTGATCTCAGTGTCTGTCACCTGCATGTTTGTTTCACTTTTTTTTTTATATTGACCAATGAACAAGTCGTGACCAAGACATCATGCACACTCCACCTGTAGGTGACTTGCGCTCTTTTAGCAAGAATCTCACCATCTATATAGTTTTGTTTGATCTGATGGTGGCAAACTTTAAAATATTTCACCTGTCTGTAATAACAGTGTATATAAAAACTTGAAACCGAGTTAACAGCATTTTGTAAAAAGATGTTTACTGTAACATATAATTTATTTACAAGAATGCACAATCTGATGTCATCAGTTTACTAAAGAAAAAAAAAAATATTTTACAAGATTAGTGTTCCAATGTCACAAGAGGTAGCTAACAATGTTTTCTAAAGGCACCTAACTGCATTTGATGGCTGGTTTCAGATGTGTTGTTGAAAATGTCATTCAAAAGTCAAAAGTCCAAATCAGTTTAAAGAACATATCTTTGAATGGAACAGCAGTCTTTTCCAGGGCATGACTTCTGATGTTTTACCCATCATTGCACGCATTTGAAAATGCTCTCCTCTAATGCGCCCAAGACTCTGTGGTTTCCTCCGATCTGGTTGTGCTTACAGACTGTGGAGATGCACCATTTGATGATGAGATGTTTAGACTGGCTAAGACCTCGTGTGCTGTCTTTCCAAGCATTCCTTGCACGTCACAAACAAATCGGTAGACGTAACGCTTTCCTGCCGTTTTGTGAATGATGTTTTTGTGGTAGTAGTAGCGCAGACCACGACTTAGCTTCTCGT
Source organism: Carassius gibelio (assembly GCF_023724105.1). Classification (NCBI taxonomy): domain Eukaryota; kingdom Metazoa; phylum Chordata; class Actinopteri; order Cypriniformes; family Cyprinidae; genus Carassius; species Carassius gibelio. The sequence continues at coordinate 5,833,284 of NC_068386.1, read as the reverse complement.
AGTTCATTTTAGGCTTGTTTTTACACTGACCCCACCGCTTTGCCACCTGGAGGATACAAGGAAGATGCATCACAAACCAACCAGTAAGAGCTCTTCAGAACAACTTCGAAAATGTGGAAAATGCTAGATGTGCAAGTGCTCTTTTCCTTACAGCATTTTGAGACTGTATGTGTTGTTGTGTTTTGGTTGCACTATGAACTTTACCTCTGCAGGATCTGACATTTTAAACTCCCAGCCGTCCCCAGTCCAGCTAATGAACGTGTGGCAAGCAGAATCCAGCAGAAGTTCAAGCAGAAACTGCCAAAGCTGGATGGGTCCCGATCCTGATGGACAACATACAATATCTATTCACGTATCTCGACAAGAACAAATGATTCTCACTGTCTGTTACGAAAAATAATAATCTTTTAGAAGCTCCCATGACAATGTCTGACCTGGATAGGCGGACATGGGTGTCATTTCCCCCTCTCTGTCTGATCTTTGAGATGGTGCGTTACGCCTTTTGGCCACACGGGGACAGCACTGCTCAGTGGATTTAGTAGCTGGAGGAGATGAAGAGGATGCTTGCTGTCCAAGCATGGAAGAGCAGTAACTGGGTGAGGGATAGTTGGACCAGTATGAAGGCCTGCTGTGCTGCTCTGCCTCATACAAGGCATATGTTCTCTCAGTATCACCTGTACAAGAAATACACGTGTTAATATTTCAATGATAAGTCATAATAAGCCCATGCATCTCTCAGATGCTTACCCAGCTGGTCCAGATTGACAGTACCGGATGCAGCTCTGTGATTTGGACCTTTGCCAGGTTGGTAATGGCTGCTGGTGTCCATCCCTGGGCTGAATGGAGTGATCTGTGCTGGAGTACACAGGGGGACGAGGTTCTGGTAGGTTTGATTTGATTCCTGAAAGGCAACCTGCTGCCTGTCTGCTACCATTCCTTCTGGAACTTTGGAAAAATGGCACAACATGAGGCCATGTCACTTAAAAAAGGATTTTTTTTTAATCTTAAGAAGAAAAACAAATAGTGGTATCATTTGATACTTACTATTAGTATAGGATGCCCAACTGTTAAACTCAGGGAAGGAGTCCAGATTAAAGAGTCCAGAGTCAGTGGAGTTGACTGCAAGAGTATGACCTATTCATTCAAAACACACAAAATGTTTGTCATCATTAAATTACTTTTAAAGTACATTGTGATTTAATATAATGCATTGGAATATGTACATTATGAGATGGTTACCTTTAGAACTGTGCAAAGTTTCCTTCTGGGGCTCTGAGTATGTTTCTGGATACTGCTGTTGGACAGGTCCTTTGCTGTCTAATAAAAAGGACAGGTCTTCATCACTGCAGTCTGGAGGTACATTATCAAAGGTGTAAAATGAGTGAGAGTCAGAAGAAATGGTGTAGGATTAACAATGGATCAATGGATGTGACCTCCCATAAAGTTTTCTACACCTAGTCTGGACTGTGCTGAAAGGAAACACTAGTAAAGGGTCCGTGACAGAGTGATGAAGGAGAGGGGGTGCTAAATCTGTTTGAGGAGGAAGTCTGGAGGAAAGGATTAGGAAGAGAGGCAGAGAGCAGAAAAAAACGGGTGTATCTTTAACCTGACCACCCCTTATTTTCTGGTTTGGACATTCCTAAATCTCAGAGCATGCACAGCCTGACATCCCCTTTTCCTGATGAGCTTTGAATTAGTGCACGCAAACAAGATGTCAAGGTCTGATTTTTAGGGGTTTGACAGGGGTGTTGCAATGCTGGCTTAGCAGCCCAAGGACAACGGAAATGTTTTGCACAGACATTCAGGAAACCAAGCTGGAGAAATACTCAATCCCACAAAATCGGACAGATTTGTCCCTTGAGGGCAAATGTATGAATGTGATAATTGCAAAAATGAGCTTTGATGTTATTTATATACTGAGAGAGATAACTGAACGTTTTAAAATGCAGAGATTCGTATTTAAACACTGGATGGGAGAAAATCATGTTGAAATATGATATTACCATATGAGCTGAAGTCAAATCCACCGGGAACCTCCTGAGTTCGGAAGTCTTCTGTGTAAAATCCAGCTTGATACATTTCCATATCTGAAGAAGAAGAAAACAGTGATTAATAGAAAATTCTCTTCATTGGGTTAGTTTTCTGTTTTTTTTCAGTCTAAATATGAAATTAAAAACACTTTAATTCTCACACCCTTGAGTATAATTTAATAAAAATAGCTATCAGTGTGTGTAAAACATTTTCAGTGGCAGCCAGTGATTCAAACACTGAAAAATCTCAGGTCACAAATGACATATTGAAACTTAACTGAACAGAAAACCTTACCTTAAAGTTCCCACAGAGTTCTTTTTCCAGATATCAAAGATTTCCTACAGCTTCAAGCGCTGGGTTGCTCTTCTGTTGTCTGTTGCTGCTGGACTCAGGACCGTTATAAAGAGGCCGTGCGCGATGGGGCGTGCCCGCGCGTCTCGTGAAGGAATGCGTCGTGACTGCGGCTCCCTCCTTTTACTCCTGGTGACGTCAGGCAGGAGTCACGACCACAGATTTGTTACCCTTTCATTCACAGAAAAGTTGCCCATGGGGAGTAGAAAAAACATCACTGGATACATTTGACAGACATGTCCCTTCCCATTTTCCCCAAGAAAACAAGACCGTTTGACCTAAATGTTCTGAATACAAGTCTTAGATAATCTCGTTATAATAGGCTAATAGGTAAATAGTAGGTCTATGAAACTGTCACGTTTTCTCAAACTGTAAATGACAGTCCATTCAATTGGGCCTACTGTGTACTGTTAAAAATAAATAATATTCGAATCTATGGTACCATGAACGTTTATTATCCATCGAACCTTTCCATTGCGCAAAAGCATCTTCATGTTGAAAAAATGTTCACTGATTTTTTATTTTTATTATTATTATTTTTTTATGGGGGTTATATGACATCACTGTGAAAACTCTGATGTGGAGCCTTTATTTTTAGTGCTCTGAATAGGATATATGTTGTTCATTCAGCTTCTTGGTGAAGAGAAACTCTGGAAATAACACTGAAACGTATGTCCAAAACTCTCAAACTTGAATGAGATCTGTATTACTAAAAATTGCTTTAAAATAAGTGTTTCATAGGCAATAACTATTACTAACATGATTATAATGATGAAATGTATAGAAAATAAATATAACAGCAACGTTTTCGTGTTGTTTGTTAACTTACCAGAACTTAGAAACGAAATATTTAGGAATGTGAATTATACATCTGAACTATATTCATTAGATTTTTGTCTGAAATATGTGATCTAATGTTTTGCATTAATAAATGACAACTGACTTAGGCCTAGCTGAACCAATAACAATTGAGGCTAATTTGTTGGGGTCCATGTCACTTACCGATCTGAAAACATTGTAAAGTGACGAGAGGAGAAATGTTCTAGCTGGAAGTCAGAAACAAGATCAATCAGAACCAGCAACTTAGATTTTAATGAGGCGTTCGTATCTTTAAAAGCCATTCAAGAGAACAATGGCTTGTAAAATTCCGAGTCGAGGAGGCCTGAAATCACGGCGTGAGTGCTTTGGACAGATAAGACCAACCCAAGGGTCTTGTATAAACAAACACCTCCAGCCATTTTCCTCCGGCGCGCAGAAAAATACATCTGGAAAAGTAAGTTTCCAAATCGTGCAAGGCTCGAGTCGTGATTGAAGGAGTCGCTCACTGAAGAGGATACAATCAGTGTCGAATTCCCATGACACCTCCACATGAATTCAACATGAAGAGATGTTAAAAATATATACTTTTTGTATTCTTACTTTTTTAGTAAGCTATTAAAACATTTAGATACAATAACATCTCCATGTTACTAAGATACTTTTATAGAATACTTAAGTTTAATTATTAAACTAATAGAATAAGTAATGTGTACGGTCTAGACAATCTATTATTCATCTGCTTTCATTTCTATGGGACATCTATATGTGCTTAAAGCAACGGATTCGCTTCAGTTCCGAGAGTTTTAAAGCGTTTTAAGCAGCTGTTGATTTATGAGACTGATACGGTGGTACATATCACTAGTTTGTGGTTTGAAAATTCTAACGAAAGGCGCGATTTCCTGCATTTTTTTTTTTTATATTTGATATGTTTGAAGAAAAGGTCAAATGTGTATCTATTTAAAATCAACGTAAAAACATAAAACGAAGTCTATATATAAGCATAATGCCTGCTATATTCTTAATCTTAAATGCTAATCATTCAAGCAATGAAAAAGGAAAAAAAGTATATATATAGGCTATAATATATATATAGCCTATATGACCACCATAAAAGTGCAATAGCCTACGATAAATGACTAAAAATAAAGTTGGGTAAAATGTTCACATATACAAATCAAGGTTGTAGATCTTCGTTTAATAGATTTTTTTTAATCCTCAAATAAAAATGAAAAGTAAAAAGGTTCTATACTGTTCTTAAATGGAAAAAGGTCAGATTCGAAAAAAAAAAGATTGCAAAACCTTATTATAATCAGTGGATCTTGAACAGGAGGTTTTGGTTTATCAAATATTCTAAGGAGTTAGTGCAATATGAGTTCACCAATAAGGAACAGAGCTAGATGCTTTTGTGTGACTTCACTTCCCAATTTTAGAAAGGAGAGCACAAAAAGAAAAAAACCGTTGCCATCCGGTTATGGTCTAAGCGAAAATAGTATGGTTTGCGCCGATGACTGAATGCGCCTGTGCACACAAGTCAGTGCCTTTAGTACCCGGGTTTACATAGTTTAAGTTTACCAAAGTATTTTCTTCATGAACTCCACCGAAATCTGCAATGGACTGTACTATTAAGGTAGGCGTTTGATCTGGTTTATTGTCTTGTTCTGAAAATGAGTAGCGAGTGCGCAACACCCACACGGTTAGCGCGACTACTGGTGAGAGAGGCAAGGCGGTGATGCAGGTCCCCACTCTTTCCTTCTTGTACAAAATTTCCTCTTCCTTCCCGTTCGTGGTTGAATGTCGGCTCTTTAATAACACAAGAAACCGCTACAACATTTAGACTCAGATAAAAAACGAAATGGTGTCCACAGCGCGCGAGAGAGGGTATGCACAAATTTGTTTTTCCATTTGTTTTTCTTTTTAACAGTTAGGTTCTAGGATGCAACATGGCATATTTAATGAACTATCCAAGGCACTTAAGTACATGTAGCTAACCTGTTTTTTTACTTACCATCATAAGAATGCCGAAAACTCAAGCAAATGCAAACTGGAAAACAATATACCGAATTTGACGTATGGCACAATTATGGCGGGGCGCTCTCGAGGCAGGTGGCTTTCTGGCGCCAACAACAAGGTATACTGTGGAGACTTTAAAACTCACAAAACGAAATGCGTCTGCTATTTTTTATTTTGCATACCTTCGACTCGTTAAATTTGACATGACACTTTGCAAGAACTAATATATGACTGTGTGTTGACTGTGATAAACGGCATAGGCTGAATTACTACTTTAGATTTATTTGGATGGTAACATGTTATGGCAGAAAATGGTGGCAAGAAACAGTTAATATAATTAATACATTAAGTGTTTTATTCGTGCTAAAAAACTTCCCAGTAAAGCTACACAATGTTGATTATTTTGATTATTATGTTGAAGATGAACAAAGCGAGTGTTAGGTTATTTAGTTATTATTCTAGAACCTGGATTAATTTAGAGATTAAACTGTACATTCATTAAAAAGCAAAATGAAACAAAACAAACCAAACAAAAAAAGGGACTAGCCTAATCATAAAATGAGGCTAATCCCAGTGTACTGAAATTAATTTAGATTATATTTAAATACTGTCTTCAGTCGGCTACTGTGTTGTCTTATTATTATTATGCGTGTATGATTTAGATTCCTTATATATATATATATATATATATATATATATATATATATATATATATATATATATATAAGAATATATATAATATATCATATATATCATATAAGAATATATATATATATATATATATATATATATATATATATATATATATATATATATATATATATATAAGAATATATATCATATATATCATATAAGAATATATATATATATATATATATATATATATATATATATATATATATATAGCAGCTGTATTCTTTTTAAATTGGCATGAACTTCAAACAAGTGTGAAAAGGCGCTTTTACGTGTAAAAATAACATAGGCCTATCACAAATATTCTAATTTCTCACTTTGTTATTTTTTTCTTTATTTAGCGAGAAACTTGAATGTGACGCATCGGAGTTGTTTTAATTGTTAATTCTGCAAAAAAAAAAAAAGTGTTGATTCATCTTGTCCTTTTACGCAATGATCTCTGCACATCCCCTTTGCAAACTAGAGCAGTCCGGCGTTTCGTGTTTGCAGTTATTCCATGCCTGATTTAGTTCTTTAAGGAATAATTTATAGCAAAGTGCTGGGCGCTTGTCAGGTGTCGTTATCAGAGCTGAGCAGGCTTCCTGTCTCAAACCTCAGACTTTCCGCACACACTTCCGCAGTCTCTCTTCGAAAAAAGGGCAACAAAGACTGACAAAACAAAACTGATTCGATAGATGTGCGATGCCAATGCATTGTTCTACATTTCAATTAAATTAGCCGGACAATCATCTGAAACGAATTCGAACGTGCTGCGTCTCCACGCGCTGTGGCGTCCAGTTCATGCAGGTTCTCCTCAGAAAAGCACCCCGTCTCCACTTGCAGGATGTAGCTGATTAAAACCTGTGAAACCACAAAGTGTTTTTGCAGCTCAGAGCGCAGCTGCGTGTCTCTTTGCAAAATCAGCATGCCTTAACGACAACTTCTGCTTTCTTTCACTCTCGCAAACTGACTAACATCATAACTGTGAAAGTTCTAGCTCTAACATGATTCATGAGAGTAACAGCGCCTAATAGAGCTTTAGAAATTAACATTACTAGCCTATTATATGGCGTTAGAAACCTAACTATAAATATAATCATATAGTAATTCGCATTAGGGGTTATTAGCCTACTATTTATTTAAAATTATAATATTGATTCAATTAATTTATATAAACTTTATTATTATTATTATTACTAATGTATTTTTTTACTAAATTAACAAATTCTCACATTGGGATAACGAACAAATTAGCAATAGTAGTAATTAAACGATCAAATGAAAAAATAAAACTATTATTTCCTCGGTTAAGTATCAAAGATGTATTTTGTTTCTTAGAATGAAATGGGGTTGGTTGGCGCATTTTTCATTATTTTCTTGATTATCTCAGTAAAATCAAATAAAATATACGAAAGAAAAAAGAAAGAAAGAAAAGAAACCCCCAAATGTAAAAATATTTTATACACTTCATTCATTACTTGAACTTCGTTGATTTGCATACTGTCTGTTTTACATGAGAAAAATAACATTAAAGGAGGAAACAAACAGAACATATAAAAATGGTGGTTTAGAACAAACTAACATTATTTTGTAGTACATTATTAATGTTCTAAATTATTATTTCTTGTTTTCTCCTAGTAGTCATTTCGACAATAGTAGTGTGTCCACTTTTATGAATTATTTATTTTTCCTATTTAACATTAAAGTGCCCATATTAGGCAATTTTTACGGATCCTAAAATTTTGTGGGAGTCTCCTACAATAGGATTTATAGGATCTAAAAAGATGCATTTAATGTCACCAAATTTTTTCGTTGATTTATTCTCTTTAAACCCCTCCTTTCCGTGAGCCTGCTCTGCTCTGATTGGTCAGACGGCCTAGTCTGTGTTGTGAATGGTCTACGGCGTACAGGTGTCAGAAATGATAGGCCTATTTCAATATTTTAAAACGCTCTATAGAAAATATAAACATCCGTGATTCAGTGGAACAGCTGGTCCAAATAAACAAGATACTAATCCATCTTTCAACAGCAAGCCTTTTGTGAATCCCACCTGCCTTGTCCAAATACGGTACCCACACTTGCAGTCTTTGCACTTGACCACTTGACTACTTCTATGACGTATTTCCTGTATTTGGCCCAAGAGTTCAAGTGAGGATGAAGAACACGCGTGTCAAACTTTTCATTAGCCTACCTGATGGGACACACTTATAGTATTGTAAAAGTGCAAGTGTTTACATAGCTTTATTTAAATTTTAAATACTTTGCATTTTAAAATCAACTTCTAAATGTCTGTTCAGTAGTCCTTATAACATGATAATTTTAATTTGAGGTGCTTCTAATTCAGTGATAAAAAGCAGTTTAAAATGTTTTACAAATTAATATACTAATCTATGCATCAATAAAATGTTGTGGTTTGTTTTAATACCAAATTATACATAATATCTAATTGTTATTCATATTTAACTTACATTGGAAATGTTTCCGTGGCCTCCCGCGCGATCTTGGCAAAAAGTTTCGCGATTTATTTCCACAACATGATGCATGATGGCATACACAAAGCCTTGAATAGCTACTGCTCTGGATAGACTGGACACAGTCTTGCACACTTTCTTCCTGTCGCGCGCACGCGCTCTCAAGTGCCCAAGACCGAAAGTGTGAGTATTTGGACAACGATTTTGAACTCCTCAATTAGAGAAGCAGTCATCAGTAGAATTACTCTTTATGGGCGGGGTCAATTTATTCGCGTCCGATCAATGTAGAGCATAGAGCTATGTAGCAACCTTTTCAGTTGTCGATTCTTTATTTTGGGAGACGATAACTTTATTTTTCATGCACTTTCAGCTTTTCAACTTTGCAGATCGTTTACATTCACATACAGCTACATTACACACTGCATTAAAAAGGCATTAAAATAATAAAAATATATAATAATCAAAACATACATTGTTTCCATATCTATTTATTGATATTTAAAATATCTTTCTGCAAGTTATTTTGATAATTTTGTACAATTAAATGTACAATTATAACATTTATAACCCTGTCTTGGACCACAAAACCAGGGTCTTAATAAGAGTCAATTTTTCGAAATTTTGATTTGTACATAACCTGAAAGTTGAATAAAAAAAGCTTTAGATTGATGTATGGTTTGTTAGGATCTGACAATATTTGGTTGATATACAACTATTTGAAAATTTGGATTCTGAGGGTAAAAAAAAATCAAAATTTTGAGAAAATCACCTTTAAAGTTGTCCAAATGGAGTTCTTAGCAATGCATTTTACTTATCAAAAAATAAGTTTTGATATATTTACAGTAGGAAATGTACAAAATATCTTCATGGAACATGATATTTTCTTAATATCCTAATGATTTTGGGGATAAAAAGGAAAATCTATAATTTGACCCATACAATGTATTTTTGGCTATTGATACAAATATATCTTAGCAACTTAAGCTGTGGTCCAGGGTCACATATACCTTAATGAGTTATTTTATATATAATGTGTTTTTAATGTGTTTAATTAATGTGTTTATATTTATGCATAATAATGCTACATGTTAAAGAACTGCAAAATAATAATTATATTTAAAATTATGAGAATAAATCATAATAAATGAGATAACTGTCAAGCATAGTACAAACTATTTGTGCAGTAACAGTATTGTAACCACACATAAGGTCAAACAGTGTGACCAGAGACATTTTTTGCATGTCTGAATTCCAACAGATCAACAAATTAGACTTCACAGAAACAAGCCAACTAGAATATGATAATGCCAACAGTCTTGTGACAGAGAAAGAAATATACACATAAGACTTTATGCGTCCCCAAATGTCCCATTATGATAATAAGCAAAAGGACATTTCATAACTTAATTTCATACCAAAGTGACCGAAGTGCTCACCAATGCTTCCTTTACTAGCATGCTTCAAATTCAAACCTTTACACCTTTAAAAAAACAAGTCTAATTTCTGGATTTACTAGTGGTAATCTAGTAAATCTGTTAGATTATCACATAATTAGTTTGCAGTGAGCTCCGCCCTTTGAGGGTGATCAACTTTGTGATAATTTTTTTATGCAAAACCTCCAAAACCTAAAAGCACGGAGCTTGTTTCTGTGCAGTGTTGCTCTACCACAAGTTCTGTTGTGTCAAAATGAGAATTTCTTTCACAAGACCACATCAAGGCCTGTTGCAATTGACTTGAAAACACTGCATGCATGTCACAGGCACCCAGTGGTGCCAATGATGGCACAACAATACCATGACTGTGTTTATGTGCATCTCACTGTGTTGTTTTTTTTAAAGTGAGATGCACATTAATCTTACTGACCTTGACTCTGACACTTACAAGTACAGTTTATGTTTGCGAAAATATTGCATTTGGTTTCTCAGTAACACAGACCGATATGAAACTCATTGAACAGGAAGTCAGTTGTGGCATTGGTGGCCAGGGTAAAGTATGTTTATGTTCATCACTTTGGAGGAGAGAGAGCAGTACTATGTGTGTGTGGTTGTGGTTTAAAAGGTGCATAGGTGCAGAGTAATTTTAACTGCAAATAAAATACCAGCCATTTCACTAGCAGTAGTTAAGTTGGCTCTAACTTATGCAACCAACACATTTGCTCCAGGCGGTTAGCTTTTTGTATACTGATCCAAGTTAACAAGTTTTCAAATGGTGTTGGACAATGCAATGCAATCTTAGTGCATGTCATCTCTCCTACACAGAGCAGCAAAGTGTACATCATCATCACCTGTGCCATAAATTAAAGCTGTGGTTCTGCTCTTTGTTGTTTTATATGTATACACGAGACCGACGCTTGCAAATGCACACAGACTAGGCGGTGAAAACAGCTCGAGTTTTCAGCTTGGCCTTGTTTTGAGCTTGCTTTCACTTCTCTACTATAGCAAGACTTTTCATAGCCTTTATTATTCAGTTGGAGCACATCATGTATGTGATAGCTAGTGCTATTTTCATAGTGGATTATAACTGGCAAAAATGTAAGATATATTTAGAGAAACCAGTAATATTGACCAAGATTTTTCACCTGTTTCACTAAATCACACTGCCACATCAAGTTTATCCATTCATCCATCTATCCACAAGCTCTATAAACCTTCAAAGCTTTCGAAACTTTCAAGCTCTCAAACAAAGCATAGTCAGCCCAACATTCAAAGTTTGTATTGACTCTGCTTTTTTAGTTAGCAATTACATCACATGAATTCCACTGAAATTCAATTCATGGCAATTCTATACATTCAGTTTCCCATTTTGCCTCTTCAGTTCGAATTACGGGATTCTCAATTTAGTTCTGAATTGACATCAACACCCAATGCACTTGATGTTTGTTAGGTCCATAAGAGAACATTCTACCCTGGTTATCTTGACCTGAAATATGCTTAATAGAGTTGTTCCGATTCCGATACTAGTATCGGAAATATCTCCGATACCACAACAAATTCTGGCATCGGCATCGGCGAGTACATGAACCCATATACCGATCCGATACCATTTTCTTAAAAAAGACCTAGTTATGACCGCAAGCTTTGCCTAACCGCTGCACGGTTCTTCTTCGCTGCTCAAAATGCATTGAAAACACAGGAAGTTGTGCTGTGTTGCCACAAGCAACCCCTGTTTAGAGCAGCGAAGAAGAAATGAAAACGCGTTAGCAGCCCTTATCTATATATGACTGGATCACTTATCACATTCTAAACTGCCAAAAGACAGTGAAGCCGCTACTATATTATAGATCAGTGGTTAGCAGTATGTCTCTGTAGTACCGGTAGTTACAGACTCTCGAGTATATTCAGTACCGGCAACTGCGTTCAGTCGCTTCCGTGTAAGTCAAAACGCAGGGCTCCAGACAGTAGCCGAATATATACTAGTGTCTGTGAATATTAAACTGCAAAATACTATTTAAATATTACTCCCGCAAAATCTACATCTCTGTGGGTGACTGGCACAGATGCGCGAGAGCTCGCTGTTTTGTAGTCTCTGCTGTGTGTCATGAGGACACGAACGCATAAACCGTCACTTCATGAGAATTTACCGTTTCATTTGAGAATACTGTCATATCATAAACACAGACACTCAAAGATCTTCATGGCAGCCCATTAAAATAAATGTTTGGTTTACATGAGTAAATTGACAATATATAAAGCTACTGTTGTAGCCTACAGTAATAATAATACATCTCTATAATAATAATAATTATGCCTAGATGGTTGCTTGTTTTTTACTTGTTTTTTACTTGTTAGAGATTATCTGATTAATAGATCTTTTTTTATATTCCTAGACTTATTTGTTGCAGTTTTTTTATACAGTTATATTGTAAAACTTAAATACCTTTTTTAGTTTGCGGTGTTAGATTTTTGGCTGCATTTGAAGTTCTTTTTTGCATAAGAAAATAAATAATACTGTCAAATTAATGTTAGATAATAAAAATACTGTAATAAATACAGTAGTTCACCATGTATTTGTTCATGTTTTATTGAGGGATCTGTCTGAAGCACACCATAAAAAAATTCTAGCAATTTACACAGGGCTAGTAGTATATACAGCTGTATATACAGATACACACCCAGGTATCGGATCAGTACTCGGTATCGGCCGATACCCTGAGCCCAGGTATCGGAATCGGTATCGGGAAGAGAAAAAGGGTATCGGAACATCTCTAATGCTTAATATAAAAATCCTTGGAACAATTTGATCTAATCAAAAAGCTACTTTATGAGTAAAGGATGCCAGTCACTTAAACTGAACACCATAACAGATTCTCGTAACAAATTTGCAATACTTCAGGTCAGGTGAATGCACCCTACAATGCTGCATCCTTCCTGTTTGGCGACCCTTGACCTCACAGCATTCAGAACAACTTTGTTTTTCAGCTTTATATGACCCACATTTCTACCACTCCTCTGTTTCCTATCTCATGCTCCATGCCAAAAGGTTTCACTGCACATGGGGGCCAGATTTCCTGTGAGCCACCTAAAAAGCTCAGTGCTGACGTATTTCAGCTTTAAAGACAATACTAAAGCCCTCTAAACAAGCTCCCTAATTCAGCTATAACACAAACATTTATTCATGCACATACACTTACATACATTTGAATGTTTAAAACGTCTTTTTGAAGTTAGAAACGGACACACCTAGACCAGAGTGTTCGAGAGCAGACTACCAACGTTAAACACCGGAAGAAAAGGCACAATGATGTCTCAATTTCTAATTTGACTCTTGTGCCAAGTCATATCTACCTGGAAGTTGAAAAAAACGCCCTAAACTATTCCGATAAACTGTTATTTTTCAGTTTCAAAATTAATATCCCCTGTAGCGGAACATTAAGATAGCGATTAAATCATTTTAGTGCTAGTATCATGATGTTACTAGTACTAGTATAGGTTTTGCTGCTAGTATTTTTTTAGTCAAAAGTCTGAATTAAAGGTCATATATATTAACTTTAAACTCTTAAAGATAAAGGTTTCAGAAGGGGGTTTCACAGCAATGCCACAGAAGAACCAGTTTTGGTTTCGCAAAGAATCTTTTAGTGAACTGTTCTTAAAATAACTACTTTTGTTAGTGTGAAGAACATTTAAAAAATCTATATAAAGAACCAAAATAGCCCATGAATGTTAAAGATTTTTCATGGAACAACAGGTGCAAATAAAGATCCTTTATTTTTAAGAGTGTAGTTTTTTTCCCCCTTCCAAAATCAATTCTTATGACATTAGTTACTGATTAGGAAGTCACAGCGTAGCGATAGCAGTGGAAACCTGTAACATCCGTGTTGTGGAATCACTGACTCAATGATTAAGTGTTATTTCTGTTCTTATTCTATGATTTGTTGTTCACCTAGGTCAAGGAATTTAAGAGTTTTTTTGTTGTTTAGATAACCAGTGGGTGTTGTGTACTTCACAGGAAGCTCTATCGGTGGTGAGTGAAAACCAGTCCATATTCGAGTCGCCCTTCAGTGGTCCCCAGGCCATGCACATGAAGGGAGAGATCACCTCGCCTCCAGTGTTCAGACAGGGTTCTGAAGAGAGCGTAGAACCCACTGAGCCAGACTGGACCGGATCAGCCGCACAGAACCCTGCCAAGAGAGCAGAACACATCAACGGAACTAGGTAGGGCAACAAACACTGATGTCAGAAGATCCAAGACTCCATTTATACACCCTTAAAAATAAAAGTTCTTTACTGGTATTTATGGTTCCACAAAGAAACCTTTCAATGCACAAAAGGTTCTTTATACTGTAAAAAGGCTCTAAGATTATAAAATACATTAAGAACACATTTTTACATACATTTTTACATTAAGTAATAATTTAACATTTTGTAGAACCAAAAATATATTTGAAAGCGCGAATGACTCTTTCCCTCAATCAATCAATCCATCAATCAATGCAAAAAATAAAAATAAAATAACAATCTGGCATCATTTACTCACCTTAATGTAATTCCAAATGCATATGGCCTTTCTTTTTTCTGTGGAACACAAAAGAAGAAAGTTTAACAATGTCCAAGCTGCTCTTTTCCACATAATGATAGCAGTGACCAAGCACCAAGAAAAGCACCATACAAGCCATACAACACAAATATTGTAAAAGTCATACATATCTCATTCAGACTTTATATTTATACTCACCATTTTGCATTACATTGTACGAAACCAGTGCCATTCAGTATCACGATCAAACCTGCCACACACCATGCATTTTCCGGAGACATTCGTTTTTCTTTGCAGAAACATGTTCCTTTAAGATAATAATAATTGTAAGTATTTAGAATAAAAACATTTGACCCCTCCATTTCTTATTTTGTCTCATCCGTGCCACAGCCGTGAGTCCCCAGTGGACTGCAGTGTGACTAAAAGGACCCGGCATATGAGTAACAGTGATGGGGGACCGCTGGCCTACCAGGCCTCTTACCCAGAGCCACGGAGCAGCCCGCAGAGTGCCACCCCACCAAACAGTGCCACAGAGGAGAAGAGGGTCATTGTACCAGCGGGTGAGATCTGTAGCTTCACTGGAAATGTGGTCAGGACACAACAGTAGTGTTTGATTGTACATTTTCTGTATTAACTTCACATGAAAATGCATTGACAAGCCTTTTTATTTTTGAAACAAGACATACGCTACAACAGAAATCTCTCATTTTATTCAGCACAGATGAATTACTTTGATCAGTAAAAGTAACACAGAAATTATATTATAAACTCCTTTCTTTTGTTTCTGTTTATCAAAGAATCTTGAAAAATGTATCACGGTTCCCACAAAAAATAAGCAGCACAACTATTTTTAATATTAATACTATTGAAATGTTTCTTAAGCGTGTGTTTTATGTAAACCATTTCTGATACATTTTTTATTTAATGCAAACTTTAAAACGGTATAATGCATAAAAAATTACTCAAAACTTCCAATTAAAATGAGAAATTAAATAAATTAAATAAAAACACAAACTAAAAATGTTAAAATAAAAGCCAAATCAAAATATATATAAATACATAAGAGTATGGATAATACTAAAATAACCTGTTGACCGTAATGTTGTTTTGTAAAAAGAGAAGCATTTTAGCACTGGACAGATTTAGTAGTAGCAGTTGACCAGTTTCTAAAACTAGAGGATGTAAAGAGATGTATAAACAAAGGTATGTGGTAATTATGCAGTGGCCACAGGCTCTTGCGTCACTTAGAAACTTGCGTTTTGTGGGAAAAAGGCTAGTTTGCAATACAGGCATTGTAAAAGAAAGAAAAAAAAAAAACACTGATGCACTTCCTTCTGGTAGATCCCAGTAACCTAGCAGACTAAACTACAGATGATTGCACAGATTCCAACAGAGATAATCACTCTTCACTCGCAAACCAATTAGGATGTTGACTTATCTTCAGTGAGGCGTTTTGAAGGTCGTCGTAACATTATTAACAGGGCAGAACGGTGGAGTCGCTCCATGTATTGTGCGACAGTGACTGTATGGGATACCTCCGCATGAGTCACCCACACCAAACAATTACAGTGCTCATAATTCTCGGATATGATGTCACATTTCAAGGACAAATAAGATGGCTCATAACAGGAGAGCTGTAATATCTCGAGAAAGAGATCCGTTAGTATTCCCATTCATATGATTTAATTTGTATTTAATTTGTTATAAAAACGTTATATTATATATATTTAAAATAAAAAAAAGACAATGAATGAAACATGTAATAAAAGATAAAATAAAGAACATTTAAAATAAAAACATAAATAAAAAATATGTATATTTTATTATATGAGTTGTCACATCTATCTATATCTATCTATCTTTATATATAGATATGACAGCTTATATATAAAAAGCCCTTCTTTGTATATATTTCTTTGTTATCATAATATTCTTTATCAGATTAGCTCATTTTTAATGTCTCTCAATGGATGGAGAAAGATGTATAAGATTGTAAAACCAAACATTATAACCAGTAAAACCATGACCCCTTGGCTTATAACAGTACAAAGCCCTTACTGAAGTACAAAAAGTATCAGCAAGTGAAAGTAAGAGCAGTAAGAGAGGGTGCACTGACTTTTTTTACCTCGTGTTTGAACTCTGATAAGTCCTGTCACGGCTGAAGCACTTGTTCCTCATTTTCTTATTGCTTCTGTCCTGTTTTAGACCCAGAAGTGTGGACACAAGACCACGTGCGGCAGTGGGTAGAGTGGGCAGTGAAGGAATATGGCCTATCTGATGTGGACGTGTCCCTCTTCCATGCCATGGATGGAAAAGCGCTCTGCAAAATGACCAAAGAGGACATAATGCGTCTCACTTCTGCATACAATACAGACATCCTGCTCTCCCATCTAAACTACCTCCGGGAGAGTAAGGAACTTTGCCCGTAATTCCATATGAATAATCCATTACTAATTGTTAATTTGGTCAAGAAAACATCAGGAAAAAACGCTTTAATCAATTCTATTTCTAAATGCATTTTTAGTAGCCTACATTGTGGACAAGTTTTTTTTTTTTTTTTATCTATATATGCAATAAGATTAACAGGGCTTGTTTTCTTTACTATCGTTTAATCAGGTAGCCCCACTTTTTCCTACCCAGCAACCCCTACCAATACACAACAACAGCCTAGACTACAGGTTAAAGCTGGTAAGTCAGACTTCTACACCATATTTTTGGAGGAATATATGTGTGTGTGTGTGTTTCTTGTAACTGTAATGATCCTTAAGTTAGTCTAGTGAACTATAAGCAGTTGTGTGCCTTGTAATATTCTAACTGTAAATTTTAACCAATGCAACTATTTACTGAACACGTATTGCATCAGCTCGTGGTTTCTGCCCTTTGACAAGTCAAATGGTTATTTTAGCTTTACTAAAATTCTTAAAGGGATAGTTCTCCCAAAAACAAGATATTTTAAAGAATGCTGGTAACCAAACAGCCATTAACTTCCATTCTATAGATAGGAAAAAGATACTGTGGAAGTCAATGGCTACCAGCAGCATTAAAAGAAGTTATTTTAAAGAAAGAAATTCATATAGGTTTGCAACAACTGAGGGTTAGTAACTGACAGAATTTAATTTTTTGGGTGAACTGTTCATTCCTAATCTACCCTTACTAAAGCTAAAAAATTAAAAAAGCTGCAAATTGGTAGTTTATTTGTTTAATTTGAACTAAACAATATAGACTACATTCACTCTGAAATGTAACTGCAAGTAACACACTAGACATTCTGAAGTAGAAAGTAGTATTTTCTTGTAAAACACATCAATAATCTTTATTTTCATGTAGGTGGTTAAGATTTATGCATGTGACTCTACTGATATAATGCCATTGGTTAAGATCGAGAGATGCTATGAGGATGCAGTTTGTTTCTTCAATGAATTTTGCCCCAAGCATTGAAAGGTTTTTGAATCGTTGCACTTTCAGACAGGAAACAGCTGCATCAGGACAGGAAGTAAGGGTTGTAGAGTTTAAGTTAGGACACAATTGACTATTCTACAGAAAAGAGAATCAGTCAGAACAAAAGGACAATCCCTCGGAGGAACTGTGTGCCATCTTCAGGCCTTCTTACCGTTTTGCTGCTGGCTTTGTTCTGCTCCTTCATTTCTCCTTAGGGATCTTTAATGCAGGGCTTCCTTCCTTCTGCGGCTGCCCTTCTCCTTACTCTTTACAGTCATTCTTTCCGGTAAAATCTCCCTTTTGTTAACTGCTCCTATCTGACTTTACCTCGGCACAGAAAACAACTTTGAGGAGATCGGCAGAAGGAACAGTTGGTCCTCAAGCGCCTTACCAGCTGTCCCAAAAGGTTACCAGAAACATCACATAATTATACTGTATATATATATATGGAGTTGTTTGCCATAACTATATTACAAAGAAAGAAAAAAAAACCTCACATTTTTAAAATCACAGGTTCTCCAATCGAACATCAGCACAACACCAGAATTACAGAGCCTCCACCAAGACTTCCACAAGGTCGTCAAGTTTAATTCAATCATCTTTTTTGTTAAACTCCACCTCTCATTATCTAATCAGTATTGTATATTTCCATCTTTGCAGACCCTTACCAAGCATTAGGTCCCATCAGCAGCCGTCTTGCAAATCCAGGTAAGAATGAACAAATCAGACAACCATATGCATCATTGTCAATTTAACATCAAATGTGGCCTTTTTTAGAGTATGTAATCTTTGAATGCACAGACTGGACACAAATGTATGCCCTTTTATAATTAAATAATAAATTAGATTAGACCATATATTTGTTACGTTATATCAGTTATATGATACCTGAATAACTGAATCCCTGTTGTGAATATAATCTGGACAAATTAAACATGCCTAAAACAAAATAAATTTTTTTATAATTTTATTATTACACTTTTTTTTATAATTTAAATATATATATATATATATATATATATATATATATATATACATACACACACACACACACTATAATTAAAAAGTCTGGGGTCATTAAGTTTTTTTATTTGTACTTTTTATTAAGAAATTATTCAGCAAAATCAAAAGCGACGGTAACTTTTGAAAAAAGAAAATCTATTGCTGTTTGAGCTTTCTATTTGAAGAATCCTGAAAACAAATGTATCATGGTTTCCACGATATATATACAACCATAAGCACCAAAAAGTAATAATAATAATAATAATGAGCTCCACATCATCCATTTCTGTAGGACCATGTGACACTGAAGACTGGAGAAATGGTTGCTGAAAATTCAGCTTTGTCATTACAGGAATACAATTACTTTTAAAAATGTATTATGTAATATTTCATCATGTTACCGTTTTTACCGTATATTTGATCAAACACATGCAACCTTGGTGAGCAAAAGAAGCTTTTTAATACCAGCAGAACAATCTTACTGACCCCAAACTTTAGTTTAGTTAATTAATTTTTTTTTAAGATTTGAAGGCCTGTGAAAGAAATCTGACAAACCAAGCACATCATGATTCGTATGACTATTAGTATGATGTCTGCTCGACCTTCTTCACACAGAAACGAAACCATTCCACACCAAGATCCGACCGACCAAACACAATTCTAACAACCAGCCCGTCACCAGCACTGACAGGACTGTGGGTAGGTGTCTGACCGACCCACATTCTGTTTCTGTGTACAACATACATTAAAAAGGTCACATTTGGAGAACACAGCCTGCCCTTAAAGCCCTTCCATCCTCTGCTAAAGATCTGACACTCTTTATCTTCACACAGGCTCTGGTCAGATCCAGCTGTGGCAGTTCTTGTTGGAGCTGCTCTCCGACAGCAATAATGCCACCATCATCACCTGGGAGGGCACTAACGGAGAATTCAAGATGACCGACCCAGACGAGGTGGCCAAGCGCTGGGGTGAGCGAAAGAGCAAGCCTAACATGAACTATGACAAGCTCAGCCGGGCTCTCCGCTACTACTATGACAAGAACATTATGACCAAGGTGCACGGCAAGCGCTATGCATACAAATTTGATTTCCAGGGTATCTCCCAAGCCCACCAAAACCATCCTCCAGAAGGGGGCGTGCTCAAATTTCAGAACGAAGTGCCGTATGTGCAAAGCTACCACAGCCACCAGCCAAAAATGAACTTCATGGGCACTCATTCAACCCCTATGCCTGTTTCCACTGGGAATTTCTTCGGGCCTCCTACCACCTACTGGAACTCCGCAACAGGAGTGGTGTATCCCAGCTCCCCCATGCCACGACATCCCAGCACTCACTCGCATTTGAACTCTTATTACTAAAACAGTTTAATTGTAAAGCCCTGGCTTTCGTAGAAGAACAAAGGATAAAAAAATAAAATAAAATAAAAAACTAACTTTTCGGGAGTCCTTATCCAATGCAAAACCTTTGTAGCAATTCCAAACATCAAGTTCTCCATCTTGTGACATTTAATTTTTATTGTACAGTATATATATGCATATCGAAACAAAGCTGTACGTCTACAGGGCTAATTTGTAAATATGTTTTGCATGTTTTATATAAGACTGCACTCACGTACCCTAAAAGCATGCATATTCATCTCTGTTTTAAAATGTAATATGCTTTTTTACGCAAGTGATTTGTACAGTCTTTTTTTTAATCAAATAACGTCACTCCCCTAAGTGTAACATTATATATCAAATCAATAAAACATGTAGCTCACTTAATGCATCTGTGAATTTATTCATATATTTATTTTTAACATATATTACCAACAATCTACTTATTACAAAGAATAGCCCTTTCAAATGCTTGTGCTCTGCATTTTTGAAGAAACGAACAACATTAATCTCACAACTGTTTTACAGACCATATTTTAGTGTTAGGTTATCAAAAAGATTACACTATAAAAAGTTAAAAGTAAAGAACAATATGGCCATTTCAAAAGTGTGTCTCACATATTTATTGACAAATCAAGTGCAACTGATCTTTGAAAACTCTAAATCAGAATGTCTTTAGTTTCAGTTTAGTCCAATCCAAATACCTTCTCAACTATTCTGCGTGGCTCCACAAATTTGTCTACTTCCTCCTCCACACAGCTGGGTCTGGTACAAAAATGACGTAGTCCAATCTCAGCTGTGGGTGTGGTCATTAACTCATTGCTTCAGAGTTGCTGCTCTTCCTTGACAATTTCCAAATCAGACTTCATGATCCATGGCTCACTGGGGATGACCTTACTGGACACGGTTAATGCATTCATAAAAACATTAAGCTCAGATTCTATATTATAAGTATATAAAACAAGTCACTTACAAAACCTCCATGATGTGGCAAGACTTTCCTGACATCTTAACATGCATTATTGCATTTGCCCTCAATGCAGTGCTATGAAAAGATCTATGTACCAACAACATGTCCTACACTGTCCTAAAATCACTTGACATTTCTCAGCAGACAGGTCAGAAGACAGACAAAAAAGTAGACACAAGATTTTATGTATATAACATTTTGTTAACAAAATAAGATTAAGTGTTTCTGTAAATGCAAGTTTTTTTTAATTAGCAAAATTAACAAAACAATTTCCCCAAAGTAAAGAAAAAGCTTTATCAATCTTCTCAATAACAAGTAAAGCGAGGTTTTTAGTCCTAATACCTCCAGATGGTATGGCATCAAAAACAACAGCAAATTATTTTGGGGTATAATTTAATATTAAAAATTAAACAGTTGCCATCTTATTAAACTACTGATTTACACTGGTAAAAAAGATTGGTTTTTATACAGAATATCACTGTTGTTAACAGATAAACACTTTATGAGGGGAAAAGTTGCTTGTATAACAGAGCCCAGGCGAGAAGGACCTGCTTACGAATATTACATAATTTAGACAGTAAGATTTAGACCAATTTAAACAAGGACTAGAACTTTAGAACATTTTTCAACAGTGCTGATTGTAACAGGGACCCAAGAGGCATCTCTAAAAGAAAAGAGCAGTGTCATCTGCTAATTGAGTGATCTTGATTTCCCTTTCTGCAATGAAGGTTCTTTCGAGCAGGTCTCAAAATAGATTTTACGTCACGTTAATGTTTATTATCGAGTTAACAACATGGGAATACAGACATGAAACAATGAAAGCAAGTTCGTGCAAGGCGGCATCTTTTTGATTTTTTTTTTAAATAAGGTTTTTATCTTACCAAGTTATAGGCTATTGGTTATCTACCATTATTTTATATCAATATTTTTTTCTGTTTGAGTTTTACCATTCTGGTTGTTAAATACACTAATAAAATGATATGTTTGCTATTGACTTTTAATGGTACCCATATTCACTCTGATGTGAACACTTACATACAGAAAGGCTGCCGAATCTCAACAGGTTACCAAAATCTGTTACTCATTTTTTCGCACACAATGGCTTTAATGCTCCTCAAATTTACTCGGGTGATATCTAAACTCATCGGTTTATATCGTACAAAGCATACTGTATAAAGTGAACAGCAACAGACATATAACAGGGTCACCAAATCTGACAGCACAGTATTAAAAGCTATTAACCCTCTTAATTTCACCCAGAATGGCTTTATTAAGGTTACCCAAATTCACTGACGTTTAACCTTCTCGGTTTAATATCTTAAAAAGCATTTTTGTCTTATGAGAAAAGATGCAGATACAGGAGTCACTCAAAAGATCAATCAAAAAAGTTTTAATATTCTGATGTCATTACAGTTAATGTCAGCATCGTACTTTGAAGAACGTATGAATGCAGCAATTTCAATACAAGTTCAGAAAAAGTGACTAGTATATTGAATTCAGCTGAATCCATAAATTATTCTGAGGTCTTTTGCCCCACAGACGCAACTCCAAGAAAGGTCAATCAAGAAACCTAGAAGAGAAATAAACACATGAAAATATAAAGGATCTGTAGTTCAGTGACAGCTAAATTCATAATAAATTAAACCGTTATACCTCGGAGAGCCTGGAACAACCTCAAAAGTCAGTCCTCCATTTCTCCCACATTGGGTTAGTTAATGTTCATCTTGATGCCACTCCACTGGTTCATGTTTGGCATTTAAAAACACCTCTTCATCCATCAACATTTGTGTTGATACTGTGCTTTGTACATGCATGTTTTTCTCAAAATCTTCAGGCTGGATTTCATCTTCGGACAGTTCTTCCCTGGTAAAGTCAATCATTTCTAGTGCCCCACTCTTGTTGGATGCTCGGTCGTTAACATCTCCCAAAAGTTCTTCGATCAGCTGAACGCTAGAATGTCCAACATTATCAGTTCTATTTGTGCTCTTGCGTCTCCCAGCATCCTCAACATCCCCATTCTTCTGGTCCTCAACAAGCATTACTTTTCCAGATCCATCACCCGTTTTAAACTTTAACTCTGTAGCAGGAGTTTCCACTGTCCCAGAAATTACCTCTACATCCTCATCCAAATAATTCATGGGCACCTTTTTATTTTTCTCTTTTGCTTCCATTTGTTCTTCAGTATTAGTCACAATCTCCACAGCGTCACCATCTTCTTCCTCTTCATCGATTCCTTCCAAACTCTTGTACTTCATCCTTTCGGTGTCCTCCTGAACTTTGACCCATCCTTCCATACTCTTGATTAAAGATCGTTCATTTTTGTCCAAAATCCAGGGTTTGCTTGTTATGGATTGTCTCAAATGGGGCAAAGAAGCTGTTATGGAAGCAGGAGCAAAACACAGATGTGTGAAAGTGTTTTCAACTGATAATCTTTGATGTTTTCTACGTACAAGTTGATTCAGTTTCACAAGTGGAATCACAACAAGCACAAGCAGATGCATCGGTGTAGAGTTCCTCCCACCTGTTGGTACAGGATAAGAACTAAGAGTCAATGCCGCTTCTCTGCATTGACACCTATGTGTGAATCACAATTTCTCACCTTCTCTTTACGCGGTTATAGGTGCAGGACTTTGCTGTGGCACTTGTAGTGGCTCTGTGAACCGATATTGTGCAATGCAGGTAAAAGTACTGTAAAAATGAGTTAATATAGCATCAACACACACACACTAATTTATGTAATATTTAAACATGCCTACATTTTAGACAGGTGCAGGTTGTAACACGTTTTATATGCTGTAGTTTCTACACATTAAAAACATTTTTTTTTAGCAGTGCCATTTTTGTGGTTTCATATATATATATATATATATATATAATTTTTTTTTTAAAAATGTATATATCTCCCATGTTTCAAGTTTTGTTGTTTACAGTTTGCTGAAAATGCTGTTAAATACTCTGACGTTATGTCATATGGAGAATGGCTTTTTAGTTTAGATAAATATTTTGGAAATTCTTATTTTCAAATCAGTGAATCAATGTCAATTCACAGCAGGATCTATTTATAGGTCAATGTATGTAATATACATGTTTAGCCCCAGGCCATATTTTCAATATTCCATACTAAAAACTTTATATTCCACAAGTCATGTGCAGTCAAGACTGAAAAGTGTCAAAATATGAATAAAGCCATTTCAAACCATACAAATAAATCATACAGAGTTAAAAGTGTGACAACTAGCCCCAGCTTCTCCTCTTGACATTTAAGAATAAAAACATTACCATGCCAGTAACTTGGGGGAGTAAAAAGGCATCAACTGAAAACCTTATAATGTTCGACTGTCTTTGGAAGAACCGTGACAGACTTCCTTGTCTTCTGCTGTCCTCCATACACCTGAAATTGCAGAGTTTTTAGTGCATGTATGCATATACACACACATATATACACACATACATGCATATACATATAAATATACACACACATATATACATACACACACACACGTTCTTTCTACCCTTAAAAAGTGAATATATGTAAAATATACGCAAATAAATATAAGCAATATTTTCAACAAAGAACTTACCCATAGTTAAAAATAACTTCGTGTTGTGGAGTTGATTTTGGGTCACTTGATGCGGTTGCATAGCAGGAGTCAACAAAAATCCTTTCGTCCTCAGATATATAAGCAGCGCTTGCTTCAAAATACACTGGCTCCCCAAGCACAAAACTCCCATTTCCCTCAAGTCTTTCCCAGTGTTCTAGAGTTCACACACGATTCAACAGACCGATGGGCACCAACACCACATGAGGGGGTCAACAAAACAGGAAATTATACAGAAGAGGAGGAAAAGCTTACCATTGCACACAAAAAGACTAAACATGGCCCGGTTTTCAAAAATCTTGTGGAACATGCGCTCCCTCGCCACAGGCAGGAAGCCCATTTTGTAGGAATAATGGTATCTAGAAATAAAAATAAATTAATAAAAAAATTATTTAAAAAAATTTATGTATGATGAGGTGCATTTTATTTCCAAGTCCTGAACCCTCTTCAGATTCATGGTTTACCTATTGTATAGGCACTGGATGTTTAATGTAAGGGGCACAGCTCGGATGACTGTCCCTGGAGGCTCTGTTGGAGTATAGTGGACCATGTTGGAATATATGATCTGGCCTTTCATCATCTGAGGATCATCAAATGTTATATGGTAGGTAAAATCAAGAAACACATTAAAGGTGCATCAAGTCATTTTGTTAATGTTTCAGTGGCTATTATGATTTGTGGATCATCGAGGTGAATGACCACTGTAAAGTCTACTGAATTATATTTAATACACATCTCTACTGCTATTTCTACTGATAACCCTGGTGTACACAATCTACTACATGCCTTCTGTTGTGTGATTCATAATTTATACTTCTTATCAAGTAAAAGGTCTGTGTGTAGAATTCTAAAATCATATCAACTCTTTCTGATAATTCTAAAAATGTCCACATTCAGGTCATGGTACAATTGTCTTTTTGCTGAGAAAGCTTTACTTATTTTTATAAAGTAAATTTAAAATAATCTTTTATATTGTTAGTAATATTTATTAACATTTTATTTGTATATTGTATTGCACTTAATTACACTGCATGTTTTGCCCCTCACAATAAAAACTGCAAAGCTTTGATATAACCGAGACATTGGGAGACGTAGAAGACTGCTATTTAAAGGGGTCATGTGATGCAATTAAAATTGTTCCTTTCATTTTGGAGTGTTGCAAAAAGGTTGCAAAGACTAAAGTCTCAAATCCAAAGAGATATTATTTATAAAAACCGATAACCACACCCTCCTAAAATGGCTCGTTCTAACACGCCCCCACATCTCTATGTCACTATGTGGGAAGATTTGCATAACGCAGCCCAGGTGTACAAGCAAGGAAAAGGCAGCATAACTTTCATTCTCTCCGTTGCCGCTGCTGCCATGTTGTGGAGAAGCTGTGGGTTTTGTTGCGAAAGCGTAGCTACTTTGTCTCCCAAAAGAGGACAAGACTAGAAATCAGTGGTTAAGTTGTATTTCAACAAAGCCTGTAAGTAAATTATTTATATTTAAATAATTATTTTTAAATAATTATATTTAAATAATTTGCCACTGATGATTCAAATAGGAGTTTTGAGCAGTGTAGACTAGGCTTGTTTGTTTCTCCAAACACAAATGCAGACATGGTTTTAGGTTTACGCAGCACGATACACAATGCGTAAAAATAAAAATAAAAAGTCATTATAACCAGTAATAATATCCCCACTGGAAGCAACAAATGCCTCATTTGTAATGGGTTTTATTGGTTTTGTCTCATCTAGTGATCACAAATGAATGTATTTAATCAGATCTTCTTAGTAAGCTGGTCGAACCAGTTGACCAAATCGAACTGAATCGTTTAAAACTGTTCCAGTCTCCAGTACACACCAATCCACAAATTACTTAAGAGGAGAAACAATAAATGTACATTATAAAAAAAAAAAAACTTTTAAAAGTGAAATATTTAACCTTAAACCGAATAAACATTGCATTATAACAAATACACAAAAATCATATGACCCCTTTAAGTAATCTTGCAAGCTGTCAGAATTCCGTTATGAATCAGAATCCGTCAGAATGCCATATAAAATATCAGCAACTGAACAAATTGCATATTTTTGGTCAATTTGGGGTTTTAATTAAAACCAAACTATTTTTCCCTCAAGTGTGAGCCATTTTAAACAGTTTTATGATATTCTTTGCGTCTATTCTAATGGTGGGTTAAAAAAAAAAAAGTAGCTACATATGTATATACAGTTATAATGTATAGTTTACAAATGGTTGGCATGTACATTCAATATTTATCTTCTCTTTTATTTATGCACATTCATAAAGGTTCTAATGGTTTATCTTGCATACTTACCGTTAAAGAGCTATCGCAGTCATTGAGGTCGTAATGAAAATACATGAAGTTCTCGTCTGAGCGAGAGACAGGACACGTTCCCAGATAAAATGAAGACGGTGAACTTTTGAAGCCCATCAGGTTCTTATTCATGCGCACTGAGATCTTACTGTAACCACACCACACCTGCACACCATGACCATTATCCACCGGAGACACTTGGATGCGCTGAGGGTTCTTTTTAGGAATTAGAAGACTAGTCAAACGATTTGGAACGTGTCTTCTCTCGGAGATGGGTCTGAACAGCTCACTGTCAACGAGGGGAACCGGAACATGTCGGAACATTGGGAAAACGCGATATGGTCGCATAACCGGAGGGTTTTCCATAAACTCACTGTCTCCTGTAGCCCTACACAGCCTGACCGCGCCTGGCTTGGGCGCCATGTCATGGACGACACTGCTATATTCTAGATGACCCACGGTCCCGCAAGTGTAAACTCTGGCAATGTGCAGTATGCCAAGAAAGTACAAAAAACTATAAAAATACAAACTTATGCACTCCATGATCAGTATTAAATCGTAAATGTGACTGGAGAATTAAATAACGCGAGACGCGCCCTGCAGCCACTTTGCTGATTGATGACGTGAAGACCACTAATTAGCCTACTCCTTTAGTGACGACGATCAGTTCTCTCGATTGGTTTATTTCCAGGTTAAACTAAAAAATGAAATAAAAGACGTCATCACGTAAAATGCCGCCTAGTTCTATCATTTCAAATAATAATAAAAATAAAAAAAAATCTCAAAACTGTGTAGTTTTACAGATTGTTTATTATAATTTTATAAAATTATAATATTATAAAGTAAGACTTATCGAAAAATGTTTATTGACACATGAATAAAATAATATAAATAAAATATACATGCACCTGCTGTGATTTAGCTCATAAATATATAGCCTAAATATAATTCTGATTTTCATTAGCCTAAACAATACTGAAATTCATATTTTCTATTCTAGTTTATTTAAAACGAGTTCATTTCTTACACGGGTTAATAAAACTCTAATAAAAAAAAAAATGATGTTACATTTTTTTGCCATTTGATTATTAAATTAACTTACTTTTCACCCGGTCCTCGGTACGCTCCTAAAAACCTCACACATCGGTTTTTACAATAGACAATAAAAGAAAAAAGTTTTTTCTCATTACGAATCGGACATTTTTGAAATGTAGTTCATGATTCAGTAGTCCTTGAGTGGAGAACCGCTCGGTCCGAGTCACTGAAATACCGTAGTCGAACTATTCATTAAAAAGATCCGACTCAAATGAAACCCTTATTACGGAATCGAACGTTGTCAATGAGCAGTATGATCTCGAATTCATTGCATGTTTATTAAAATAAAATCAGTTATCGCGTTCTTGCATTAAAGTTTGCAAAAGATTCAACACAAAATGTGTTTTGTAACTTGTTTAGTTAGTAGCATGCACGTTTGAGATCTTCAACAGCAGTGTGGAAACCATTGTTTTGGTAGAAAATAGTTAAGTAGCACTTTTTAACTGACTTAAACTACACGCCAATTTTTTTATCCTTACACAATGATTATTGCACTTGTCTACTTCAAAGAAATGTCTTACAGTAAATCTAATTCCTTCAAGTGCTTCATAAAAGACCAGCAATACACATTTTAAGTGTAAATTCTTACTTGCAGTACAGCAATTAAAAAATGGCATCACAGCCAGCTTGTGACTGTAGGCTGTTATAGCTAAATACATGACCCAAACCAGTAGGAAGTTCTCAATAACATCTCTATTAGTATTCCCTATGGAATGAAAGTAAAATATTCTAGCTGATCTTCTGAATATTACAATTAAAACATATTAAAAACATCCCTTTAGATGCCCCTCCACTTCAACAAGAGTTTGTGTGAGGGTTTTTTCAAGATTTATTGATAGGTGATACTGTCCCCCCGCAACCCTCCATTTCTATATAGATAGATATATTTCCCATACTCTTCAGTGACTGAATAGACAGCAAAATCTGTATTTGTGGTATAAGCAGCTCGGAAACATCTGCATTTTCAATGGTTGTCAATGCTCAGACACGTTTCTGACAGTGCATGGTGAGTGTGACATTTATATGGTGACCAACGTCTGCTAAACAGAACAAGATTGGAGGACCTACAGAGGCAACTCTCTCTTTAATAGAGAAACCAAAACGGATGATATCATAATACTTCAGACATCATGTTCTCATGAAGGATGGTGTTGAAAAAAATGACAACGTAAAGAAGCCAGTGCGGCCAATTACAAGTTTTAACTGGTTATTAAGAACATAAAGGACAGCAGTCATCATTACTGATCTGAGCAGAATAAGGTAGTTTGCAGGTCCTGACGCCTCAAAGGTCGCAGGTTCGAATCCCAGTCATAAGAATTAACCTTGCAAATGACATTTCACCCTAACATTGCTTTAACGTTAACTGGATGATGCGTGGATGCTATGTACACAGATTACAGTGGATGACGATGTCACCAGTTAATTAAATATGTGGTATCGGTCAGTCATACTGAATGAAGCTTGCGTCCAATATGAAGTTCTCACATGATGTTTGAATTGTCATGGATTTCTACACAGTTGCATGAGGCTTGAATTTTAGCTATACATATAATAAACCTTGATCAAACTCCTATAATCCTCTTCCGTTCAATTCCTTCCAGTGGCTGACCAATAAATCGAGGCACTTGTTTAATACCATGTTTCCGTTACATAATATAAATGTCAAGCTTTAACCTGTACCAAGAAAGAAAGCGAACAAAAAACAGCAGAAAACAGATTTTTCTTTTTTCCTTGTTAAATAGTAATAAATACATGAGATGCAGTGGTTTATTTTTCATTTTTCTGAAGCAGGAGGGTTAAAAAGTTCTCATTTTTTTATTTATTTATTTATTTATTTATCTGTCTGTTTTCTTTAGCAGCAATCCGAACATGGTTGAGAGTGGAGATAGCAGCCGAGAGAGAAGTAGTTCACTTTTTTTTGACTTGATGGCAAACAGCACTCACAGAGTGTTGTGAAGGAGGAAGGGGAGGAGGGGGAGAATAAAGATGGGAGAGAAAGCAAAATGAGAGGCAGGAAATGAAGTCAGAGTGGGAGGGGCCGGAGTCAGGAGGGTGTGACAGTGTCCCTTCATAATGAAGTATTCCACCCTCCTGCTAAATCTCACCCCAGACTCTTCCTTCCAACAGAAACATGGGGTAAGTACGAAAATAAAGAGAGAGAGAGAGAGCTACAGCAAGATTTGGCTTAGCATATCCAGAGTTAATACAAATGTGCTAACGCTTCCATAATTTTCTGTCCAAAACAAAGATGGTTAGAAAAAAGAGAAGAGAAAGAGACAGAAACCTAAGTAAGAGAGAGAGGTGAGAGTCTAGTGAGATGGTGGAGAAGGCGGCGGCAGACTATATTTTGAAACGAACAACAGGGAAGCATTTTGGTTTTCCTTCTGGCAAAATGTTTTGATGTTTTTCAAAACTTTCCTGTATCACTTCCTCCTTTATGTGAAGTCGAGTTACGTTCCCCCTCTCCTTGTGAAAGCGGCTCATGGTTCAGCCTCCTCCTCTAGTTGTTACTTGGTGTTTCTCACTGTGTGGCGACTAAAAACAGTTTCTGTCATTTGCTTTATTTCATTCGTAGGATTTGTTTCATAGTTTGAGATATATAAGCCAGTGTGTCAAGCGAGATAAAGACTGGAAACATTAAAAAAAAGTAACAAAAATGTTTGAGTGTGTTTGTCGTGTGTGTGTTTATATGCGTGTGGGTTATGCTCAACTAGAAAAAAGCAACCAAAAACAACAAAATGAAGCCAAGAAAGAAAACAAAAAACCTCAAACCCAGTTCGTTTGTTTGCTTGTTGTTTTCTATGCATAAGTATCATCTGTCTGACCGAAAAACAAAACAAAAAAAACAACGGTATAAATAAAACATTGAATAAATAAACCCCCAAAATACCCACCTCTCAATTTAGATTTCTTTCTAACCCTCTCCCATCTCTCTCCTCGTGTAGTGATTCTTAATAAATAAAAAATGTTTACAATTACGGCAAATCCTCAGAAAAATAAAAACAAAACAAAAAACAAGGTTCTCTCTCGCTGCTGTCGTCTTGACAAAAACATTCAATTTTTTTCAACCCAAACTCTCCTCTCCCCAAAAAACGGCAAATAAAAATCTCTCGCTGCAAACGTGTCCTGAAATCACATAAAATCAAATAATATAAGAATGGTAAAAACAAACGTTCTGAAAACCTTCTGTTGCGACTACTTCGCCCGCCGCCCTTCTCTTTCGATTAAGGAAAAACAAACAGAAAAAAAAGATACAAATAGTTTCAAATCCCTCCCTTGACCTTCTCCCCATGCAAAACCAAAACAACAAAACAAAAAAACTGAAACCGCCTTTCTGATAGTTCACAAGTTTTTCTATGTGATTCTGTTACGTGTGGCCACGCGCGCGCGTGTATGTATGTATGCATGTTGTATGTTTACTATGTGTCGTTTGTGTGTGTGTACGTGTGGCGCTTTTGTCACTGTTATGTTGTCGTTAAAATTTTCGTATGGCTTTTGGAATTTGTTCAAGATTTATCAAGAGTTGGCTGCACTCTGACCACTCCCACTCCCGCTTCCGCACACTGCCATCATGGTGGACTCCTCGGAGTCCGGCCGCCCCCCGGCTCCCCCGACTCCTCTGGGCGGAGGCCCCCCGGTGAGCATCCCCCCCACTCCGACGCTTCCCTGCGGTGGGTTGTTATTGTTGTTGCTGCCGGCGTAGCACGGAGGGATATATCCCAAACCGGAGGCAGCGACCATGCTGTCCTGGGAGGCTGGGGCCTGGGGCAACTGTTGCTGGGAAGCGGAAGGGGGCTGCTGGGGGGCCATGACTGTCCTAGTCCGAAAGGCAGAGAGGCCCAGGTGGAGGTTGGAGGAGCCGTACTGACTGGAGTCCAAGCTCGACGGGGGCGGCTGCATGATGGAAGACTGACCCAGGTGGTGGTGGTGGGTGAGGCTGAGCTCGATGCTGTCCTGCATCTGTGGGGAGGAGATGGGCATCAGCGCCTGGCCCTGCTGGCCCTGCGAGGCTTGGCCCTGGGGCTGGTTCTGCTGCTGCTGCCGGAGCTGTCTGCCATTGCTATGGTGGCTGCCGTAGATGGGGTGGGGATGGTGTGGCTCCATCATGCCCCCTATGTTGCCCAGGAAGTGGCGCGAGTGTTGTGTGGCCGCCGGCTTGTGCAACAGCAGCTGCGGGTACGAGGAGTCACTTCCACTGTTGGACAGCTGACCCATGCTGCTATCCCCTCCTGGCCAGATACGCAACTGCTGTTGAGACGGAGCCTGGAGAGAGAAGAGGTGATCGAAAGGGGATCAACATGAGTCGTTTCAGTATGTTACCGAGAAGCAGTGTGGGATGCTACAACGATCACTTACTTGTGGGCTCTGCATCTCATAGTCGGTGTGAGTGACTGCACTGTTGTAGTACCGGTTGCTGTACCGGTAATTTCGGTTGTCATTGGAAGAACCGCTAGATCCACCTGGATTAGGAGCAAGGACAGAGCTGATGTAAAATGAGTCTTTTTCTTGTTTAACTATCCCCAAGTAACAGGTTTAAGGGATGATCACACTACACTTTTCGTTAAATTGACTTCTATTCATATGCATGCGTATACAAGAGACAGGAAATGCAAGCTCATATGGATTTGTTACAAATTAAAAATCTAAAGATAAAATGTTTGTTAAATGTATTATATATATGGTATATATATGAAGATGATTTTGGGTGAATGATACATTGCCATATTATGACCACTGCAGCGTTTGTAGAAATATTGCATGCTCAAAGTCTAGTGTGACCTCTGCATTACACACACTCACCAGAGCTGGAGATGGAGCTAGTGGTGGAGGTGGAGTGGCTGTGGTCCATGGCAGGGCTGGTGGAGGTGGAGCTGCTGGTGTTCGTGCCCTCATCCGTTGTCTTCTTGAAGAAGTTGTGCTGCAGCGCGTAAAAGGGCGTGATGCGCGTTTTGGGATCGTAGTCCAGCATGCGCAGGATCAGGTCCTTGAACTTCAGGTAGTCACAGGGTGCGTGACCCTGTTCTCCAGCTCGCCTCCCCCCTGGACCTCCCGTCTCCACCCCCAGGATCTCATGCAGTCGCCGCGTGGCAGGTGGTTTATATTCCTGGAGGGACAAATCAACACAGAGGAAGGGAAGAGAATGAGGCACAAATGTGTAGAATTTAGTGCACATCAAATATAATCATTTAAGGACAAAGGGTGATGAACTACCAGTCTAGAAACATTCCATCGGTAATGACCAATTTAATGATTAATATATATAAATCTACTAACATTATTACTGAAATACTATAAAGTCAACATGAAATGGCATTTGCAACCCACTTCTGAGTGAAACAGAATATTTCTTGGTAAAAAGTAGTGTGCAACTTGATTTTCATTTATATGATTTTAATGAAAGATCCATAGGAAAACTGAACGTTAACCAGCATTGGATTATTATTTTAGCTAGAAGCAAGTTGTAACAGTGCCTACAACTGCAGCTTAAAACATTGCTGATATTAGGAAAACAACCATTTTTCCTCTCTGTGCATTAATGGACTGAGCACAAATGTGTATTGCGAATTTGATTTCATATTGACTTTAATAGGAAACTAATCAGCCAAAGAAATCATTTAATGGATAAAGGTGAAGAGGGGGATGTGGGGGTCTTCAAGTGAGATATGTTTGTGATTTTGCGGGAATGATGATGATTGCATAGGAGCTCTCAGTGTCATACAGGGTTCAACAATGAGACTTTTTTTTTTATAACTCCAGTTGAAAGAACTACACACAAGCATACATTTGTGATTGTATTTATTTTACATTCTGCAAAATAAAAGCATAAAAATGTACAACTAACTTACTTTCGTTTTGTTCCTGAAATACTAATATAACCATATTTTGACATTTGAAAAATGTTCCAGATGGTCAGGTAAAGAAACTTAAGGAAAAACAAAACCTTATTGTTGAGCCCTGTCATATTCACAGAACAGACCCTTTGAATCTGACCCAAATTTGTGCAGTTTTACACTGTATCATGGTCCATAAATAGTATAAAAAGGCTGAAATGTACCAACACCTCCACTGTAAAAGAGTTCAAAGCTTTCATAAGTGTTTAAACCTCTTTCTTTACTGTACACAGGGAAGCACAAAATGTGTGCTGGAGCATTTGAGGTGAGTCTCGGGATGAGTTGGCAGTAAGAGCCAGACATTAATCCTGTAAAACAAACTGTATTAGGACCTCATCCAGACTTTTACCCTCCACCTGCTATCACCTTTGCATCTTAATCTGCAGCCACATACGCACATACACACTTTCTACAGTCTTAACCTGATGCTACTTTCACTTATCTTCACCGGAAACAGGGTCATTCTAGCTACAGGCTGCACTCACTTAACCTGTGACCCAATGCGTGTCACTGGCTAGACTGAGAGCTGCTAACTGGTATAGCGCTACCAATGCAACACTGCATCTATACTTTAAATCTTGATATTTAAGGTTCCATTTGAGTTAATGCATTATGAACTGACATCAGTGGACTATTTTTTATTAACATTACCAGATTACGAAATGTTGTGAAAACATTTTTAATTATGAAATTATACTAGCTAATGCTTAAAGACTTACTATTTCTTTTACACTTTCGCTCAATCGTTTGAGTCAGTAAGGCATTTTTTATGTCTTTGAAAGAAGTCTTTTGCTTTTATTTGATCAAAAGTACTGTAAAATCAACAATACTGTGTAATATTATTCCTGTATAGAATAACTGTTTTCTATTTTAATATAGCTCAAAATGTAACTTATTCCTGCAGCCATTACTCCGGTCACACGATCCTTAAGAAATAATTTTAATATACCGATTTGGTGCTCAAGAAATGCTTGTTACATCAATGTAGAAAACAGCTGTGCTGCTTAATATTTTTGTGCAAACAAAAAAACTGCACAATAAAACAGCATTGTTGAAATTGAAATCTTCTGTACTATCACTCTCGCTTTAATGCATTACTGTTTTTTTTCTCCAAAAAACTTCATACTGACCCCAAACTTTAACTGAAAGTGTACTACCAAAAGTATCTGGACAGCTAAACCACATATGTGCTTCAAAACCACTAAGCGATCAAGTCCAGTCATGCTGTGGCACATATTATTTAAGAATGGGTTTTCACATATTTTTGGCCTTTTACATAAAGACTCTTGATCTATAATTTACTTTAAGCACTATTAAAAAAATGCCCGTTCCTAACTGACATCTTATAGACCGAATGAGGATGGTTGTGAAAATGATGTGATGATGGCAATGATGAGGAGAAAGGATGCTGTAGGTTGGGTTTTGATTGACTTTGAGTCAGTGGAGAGAGGAGGAGGTTCACTAGCACACATTAGCATTACTTCAATTTCTTCCCCAACCTTTATTTCCACCCTCCTTCATTTTAGCCCCACTTTTCTCTCTTCCCCTCTCCCTGATGATAAGGTGAGCATCGGTGCGGAGCAGGTGACTGTGACGGTGATGGGGGGGTCGAAGGTTAAGTAGAAGCAGAGTTTTACTCACAGAGGCCGAAGGATAAAGTACCTTCTTAATGTCCTTGTTCTTCTTGACGGTCCACAGGCCGTCAGACAGTTTGTCAAAGTACTTGCGTGCTTTAGGGGCCTGATCCAGCATATGGTTGGGCGGGACCCCCAGCACCTCTACTATTTTATTCATCTGGTCCACCTGAAAAAGATACAGAACAGCTTCAGCACAAGATCCAAATAGACTGTCTTGCAAGCATACGTCTGCTTCATTAACTATTATACATATGACAAATCAATACATCCTGAATAAATGTATTACTTGAAGTGACTATAGGGCATATACACAGGATCTTGTGTTCAGACCAGTGTTATTTTATCATTTATATACTATTAAATTATTTATTAATATTTTGAATTAGCATTTATTTTTATAAAGCTTGAATTTATTTTCGGTTTAGTCATTTTTCCACTTGAACATTTAATTATTATAAAGTTTTTCATCTAATATTTATATTTTATTTCAGTTGAATTACCAAATATAGTCATGATTTTAGTTATTAATAACACCACTGGTTCAGACTGCACTTTTTTATTGATTGTTTTGCATACATGTGCATCAGACAAATGTGTTTGGTTGTCACATCGCTTTTTTTCTGTAATTCTGTAACTGTAATATCCATCTGGTAATGTCTTTTAAATAACTGAATGATATTTAAATGCTGATAAGTCTGGGAGCTAATAAAAACTCGTATCCTGTTTGTATGCCTGTTTAAGTTTACTAAAGTGTGATTCTTACAAGAGGATGAGCGTCAAAGAAAGACGTGCATAAAACGTCACAAAGCTCTGCACAGTCATTGTGTGACTAATCCCCGAGCCGTACCTCATTGGAGCCACTGAAGAGCGGTTCGCCCGTGTGCATCTCCACCAGGATACAGCCCAGGGACCACATGTCTATAGCCAGGTCATATGGCATGCCCAGCAACACCTCAGGAGAACGGTAAAACCGACTCTGGATGTACTGGTAAATCTGAGAGGAAAAGAATACAGTAATGAATAACATGCACAAACAAATGATGCACACGCAGACTGAGCTATCACAGTAACTATTGACTATTTTTCCACTTTTCTCCTTTAGGGGGCGGCAAAATCTACCAGTTAAGAAGGGTGCAGCTCTGCAACTAGGAATCTCAAGTAAAATCCATTTCAGCTTTGGGAAAGTCCTCTAGAATGTGCTTTGAATGCACATCCCAGCAGCTAAGACCACTGTGCTTTTTTCTCTCTTGCAAATGCATTTAACCTTTAAATGTTCACCACAGAATGTCACTTTTGTTGTTCATTTAATGCAAGTTAACTAGTTACTGCTGGGCGTGACCTCACATCAGCCTGGTGTTAACAAACCACGGAGCCTGAGACGCCATCTCACCCTCTGTCCTAGCTGGCAGGAACTGCCAAAGTCCACGATCTTGATGGCACTGCGCTTGGGATTGCAAAGGAGGATGTTCTCGGGCTTGAGGTCGCAGTGGATGATGCTGAGCTCGGGCGTGGCCAGGAAGAGCAGCGCCGTGCACAGCTGCTGAGCGAACTTGCGCGTCAGGTTGAGCGAGACGCCGCGGAAGTTGGTGTTGCGCAGGAGGTCGTACAGGTTGTAAGAGAGAAGCTCGAACACCAGGCACAGGTGGTTACGGAACATGAAGTGCCTCTTTAAGTGGACTGAGGAAACAAAAATGAGAAAGGAAAGATGTATGAGGGTGAGGCTGCTTTGAGGTGTATTACTGAAATCTTGTTTAAAAGGAATGCTTTTGAGCATTTATCGTCTCATGTACTACTTTCAGTCTTGTTTACTTGTTGCTTTTTGGTGGGAGGAAATTCTCTTGCCATTAGGTCAAGACTGAAAGAAGAGTAACAGCTGCTTGTCGTATACTTGTGTCTGGTTTTTACCTATGTAGTACTTCATCTCAGTGTCGTGTTTGTTCATGAGCTCGAGAAGCCGCAGCTCAATCTGGGCTTGGTTCAGGAAGGCTTTCTTGTTCTTGATGATCTTGATGGCCACCCACTCCTGCTCGTGGTGGTCATAGGCTTTCACCACCTACACAAACAGGAGAAAATTAGCACACACATAGGAAAATGTTGTAGTTTTAAAAAAGCAAATGACAGTAAAAACATATTTCACGTATACAATTTAACATTTCAAAAATGCACTAGTTTCTATTCACAGAACTTCAGAATTCTTCACATTCACTATAACAAATCATTATTCTGCCATTTATTAAAGCTTTCTAGTCTTTAGCGTGATTTGATAATTATTTTTAACACATTTTACTACTGACCATTAAAATAATTAAAATAATAATGATACTTAAAAAATTGTATTACAATACTGAATGCTAAAAAGTAACTGATGGCACAGCTGAAACCAAAAAAGGAGATCCAGATCTACTTTTGAATCTACTTAGGTCACTTTTGGGTCAAGTCAGTTTGGAGGCAAAATGCATCACCTGCTATGTTTTTTCACAAACCCTGTCGAACATGAGTGCCGTTGTTTCAGTTTGATTTTATGCTTGTATTCTTTCAGACTTGATATCTAAGCAGCAGCACTGAGTTGTTTGACCGAATCATGCACCCTTACCCAATTCTACACTCATCTTCAAAGTTGTGCTAACCTGTCCGAAGGAGCCCTTGCCAATAAGCGAGTCGATCTCGTAGCGGTCCAGCCACTTCTCCCCGTTCTTCACAATGTAGTCATAATTGTCGTCGTCGTAGCCGTCGTTGTACACCTTGCGCTCTTTTTTGGTGCTAGAGTCTTCGGGGGGAACCTGCTGGGCTCGCCGTTTCTTCTTCGTGTAGTACACCTGGAAAGCAAGCAAAACATTCAATATTTGCACCTCTACTGCTACTACTTCACACTGGAGAGTTTGTATGACTGGTCTTATCGTAAAGTAAATATGAGAAGGCCTGTGCTGGCTCACCTCATTGATGTGCTTGTATGTCTTGATGAGATCGACTGAGAGTTTTCGTAGTGGAGCGCTGGCGGGATCTCGAAAACTCGGGGGAATCCTCCTCTGCAGGATGGTCATATCTGACAGCACCTGGGAAAAAAGTGACACCAAGACAACAATAAGAAAAGGGAGGAGCAACTAAGAAAGCATCAAAACAAAAACTATAAGGCTAAACATACATACATACATATCTCTATACCATGAAAAAATTCAATATCTAAAAATATATAATAATGTTTAAAAATTAAATGAATAAGTATTAATGCAAAATCAAGTACTTCAATAAATAGGCAATGTTAACTAATAAATAGGGCTATTCATTTAATGCATTCATTCATTAATGAGATTAATTATAAATAAAATATTGCGATAAAAAAAAGCAGCAAATGATTTATCTTCCCCATGAACTGTGCAATAAAACTGTAGCAAGGAGTTCTGCAACTTACATGCAATAGGTATGCAATAGTTAATGATGCAAATATGGATGTACACATAGACCAATAATGAAACATTACAGAATATAAGAACCTGTTCTGGATCTCAGGCTGATGCATTAACTCAAGTGCATAATGTAACTGTGGACTGCAGGCCAGTAACAGGCAATGTTATTAAAATAAAACAATATACTGTCTCCTGTAGTCACTTTAATGTCTATGAAACGATTGAATAGTGAAACACAATGATGCCATCTTCATTTGAGGCCTTTTCTCAGCAAGTATTTAAAGTGTATGTAATTGCAATTCATTAATCACCATGTAATTGTTTATTTATTCGACTGCAATTTTGAAACAAAATACGATGAGGGGCGAGTCACAAAAACATATTTTTCATTAATGTGACTGCATCAGGGTTATATTACAGAATTTGATTTCAAGGAAGCATGTTTCTGGTACCTGCTGCTGGTCGGCCATGGAGTGGATGTTACCGAAGGAGGGGTGGCTGTGCTGGCTCGACATGGTTGGCTCAGCGGGGGAGAAGCCCAAGGCGGCAGGCTGGCAGAGGGTAGAGGAGGGGGGCTTGCATCCTGAGCTGCTTCCACCTTCATAGAGAAAAGGGAAAAAAAACGAGAGAGGTTTCAGAAGACACATTGCTAAAGTGCATCACACACGCCAAGCAAATACCGACATGGGTGTGGGGAGAACCACTGCACTGCAGGGGGAAGTAGAAATATGAACACACACACTCTCTCTCTCTCTCTCTTTCACACACACACACACACCATATTGGAAGTCATACTGAAGGCATTTTCAGAGCCTCCAGCTAAGAGATCTTTGAAATCTCCTACAATCGGATGGAATAAGTGATAAGAACGATCAGTTATCCTCTCAAGAAGCTCCAGTTCATTTTGGCTGTAGAAATTACAGCAGCGTTCCTCGGGTCAGCATGACAAGTGTGCGTTGGAGGTGGGAATACACTGCCATACAGCTTCAAAGACCTGAGAATGGTTTCCAAATCAGAATAATTCTTCAGAAAACTTTCTCAGCAGCATGTGTTTTTCCAACAGCTTTGGGTGGATGATATGCAAATGCCAGAAAATCACTGTACTGTTTAATATATGCCAAACTGGAGGAACAAAGAAAAACCTGCCGTATGACATTGCACACCACAATCTCTGTGGATGATGGGAGTGACTGGGAGGCAGGCAGAGCTATCCATGGTCCTGTGCTGCCACTAGTTGGCCAAGAATATGCCTGCTGCTATTGCTTTCAAATACAGGCTGCACATAATGCTGACCTCAAATCACAGGTCAATCATTGTGGAAATATCTCATATATCAATTCAAAATTCTCAAAAAATAATAAACTATAACTTGCATATTACTTTTTTTTCAATGCATTATTTTCATAATAATTAAGCGCAATTTCCCCTGTAATTTGCCCTGAAATTTTTATTTTGTGATGTTATAGATTTTATATTCCCATCACTTACTTTATTAGATTTTATTAGTGTAATACTGTGTTAAGTTTCAAAATGATACATATATATATTAGGAAAATACAATATACTACATAGAATAAAATAACATAAATAATATACACTGTACTATATTAAATCATTTTAAAATTGGGATATTAAATGACAGTATAATGAATATTATATTCAATATTTTGAAAAATATTTCATTTAAATATATACATTTATATAGCAATTTAAGTAACGAGAATGAGAGTCGCGTGAAATGTATTAGATTTTGGGGGAAATGTACTTAATTGTCACATTTCTAATTTCATGACCTAGACATTTTCTAGCCTGATTTTGTGTGATTCACCCTTATAAACTAGTATGGAGCCTCCAACCAAGAAATCTGAGACCTGTGTATATGAACTTAATTTACTAACATGAAACCTTTCACAATGTAGGCCAGATATGTTTTCGGAACTGGTTATGTGTAGAAAAATAAAAATAAAAAAAAGACCAAGGGACTAACAGAGAACTAAACTACAGGCTTATAAAGAATTTATGTTATCCCAAATTTGATAAACTGAAATGTTAACTGCAGGATATGAATTTTGTTTTTTGCAAATAATAATAATCCACTTGCACATTGAACATCCATAATGTATAAAGGAAGTAACGGACATCTCAGGAAAGAGGTGAGAACGTGCTGAGAGTACAGTAATTAAGTAAGACTGCTGAGTGCGGAAGCAGGGATGTGAACGTCTAACGGGGGGATATGAAATGGATGAGATATTCTACAGTGAATGCTTTTATTGCTGCTTTCAGGGACTGACAGGTGAGGAGTAATGGGGGTGAAATTTATCAATGACACATTACAACTTGAAATAGCTGGGCGATCAATGGCCGTAG
The DNA here is from genome assembly GCF_023724105.1 of Carassius gibelio. Taxonomy (NCBI): domain Eukaryota; kingdom Metazoa; phylum Chordata; class Actinopteri; order Cypriniformes; family Cyprinidae; genus Carassius; species Carassius gibelio. The sequence goes on along the minus strand of NC_068386.1, from coordinate 5,791,859 downwards.
CTTAAACAAAGTGCAAAACGACACATCTGACTACCATCAATCCCAGAGAGTGACGGCAAGCATTGCTGTTACATGCCCATAGGAGTCCCAGCACCAGCTCACGGACAGCAAACCTGCCTGGATATACATCTATGACTCATCTCCAGCTGGTTTGATCAGACCCTGTTGCAAATGACAAGACAACTCAATCCAAGCCCATTATTATTATTATTTTTTTTTAAATAACTTTTATTGGATTCACTTTTATAGTTTTCAATGGGAAACCATAGCTAGAAAAGCGTGATCTCCTGTGCACCAGGAAACATGTCACACTGTGCCTTTAAATGCTGAAATGAACACATTGAGGACTTCCTGAGTGTGACACCCCCCTTCCGCCGCTCTGATTGGCAGAGGCCCCCTCCCTCTCTCCTTCCCGATTGGCTGCTGGTATCCAAGGGCTGGGCGGCGAGGTCTCTATAAATAAACCTGGTAGCTTGTGCTGTATCAGCAACCCTTCCCTTCCCACAAACCCTTCCCTGCCTGTTACCTCTCTTCCCCCCCCCCCCCCCTCCTCCCCCTCCTCGCTCTCAATCTACACTGATCCAGCTATAGCACTCGCATAAACGCAATCCCCGAAGGGAACGAACATTAATAAAATATAACAGACACATGCTCCTCTATAGACACACGGGTGCCTGGGTAGAATTTATTGTCATGCAAGTGTCACATCGCAGCATTTAAATATATCAGGTGGTGTATGAAGTAATCATCCGCTGCAATTAACCATGCAAAGCCACCCCCCCCCCCAATCCAACTTATTTCACATCCCCACAGCTGACCAAACACAGCTGCCAGCTGCCAATCAAAGTGTCGCCATGGCAACAGACCAGCCTACTCCCTGTCTCTAAGGCACAGGAAGAGGATGGTTGTGTGTGCATGCGAACAGCTGAACAGCCCTCCCCATCACTCCCACCTCACCCTTCCCATGTCCGTATTGACCCCCTATCTTATTCCCTGTTAGGGTAATGGGAGCGCTGGTGCTACTGAGCCAAAGTTGGACACACCATGATTGGCATGAAGGGGAAAAGAGGAGAGGGAGGAAACTTGGGGCATTATCCATAACTTATTTAAAAAAGAAAAGCATGTTAAACAACCACCATGAACAGACTCGAGAGGCTCCGTAATTCCTGTGCATTGTGAAATCAAGTATCCATGCAACTGAAGTTCAGACTTGACCTTAGTATGAAGCAACAAGTTGGTGTTGCTTGAGCACAGAATACCAGAGCGCATGTCGGAAAAAGGACATTGTAGACATACAGTACATAGAGGTGAATAAGGCAAGGATGTGTGCGTCACATCATGCCCACTGTCTAACATGTGCTTGCGTGCCCGCAGATGGCAGGGTTACATTGATGTCAAGCCCCACATTAGAGGACTTCAGGTTTCTGAAGCGAAACAATATTACAGGTAGTTGTAAGCAGGTATGGGACATCTATGCACATGAAAGAATTAAGGTCTATGATCTACTGTCAATAGTGTAGCAATGTGTGATGCACAACTCACTTCTGAAGGAGTGGATGCCGAGTTGCCATATCCTTCATACTGATATTATATTATATTATTACATGATTTCTTGTTTGACTATTAATCAACTTATAGCAAGAGTGAAATGTGTTACCTTATGTCTGCTGTATTTCTTTTCCTCAAGATTAATGTCCACATATTATGTGTGTGTATCCAATCGTAATGATAAGACACTTGCCAGTGCTAGAAAGCCTTGAATTTTAGATAAGTTCTCTGTGTATGTGTGTTAGTATCTGTCTGTACAGGGAGAAGCTCAGACAGTCCCAGGACAAACGATCAACTGCCAGTGTCCAGCGTATCAGATCTACGTCTTTGGAGAGTTTTATCTAGGTTTTGGAACCAATCAGAATTTTGTTGACTCATGTATTGACGCAATTAGTATCCTCTGTCAGGGTATAACTGTGGTTGATTTTGTATTGTACTGGGGGCGGCCTGCGAACTCCTTCGAGAGTGTTGAAGCTGACTTCTGCTGATGAAATTGCAAACTATTTTCTTCAAGTAAAATTATTATTATTAATTGAACTCATCTCTGAGTCCTGGTCTTCATTGCGACATATCTGGTCCTTGGGTTTTAACTGTAAATTCCCCTACAGTTAATGGTGGAGGATGCGGGCAATAGTTCTTTGTTGACATCCCTGATCAATCATCAAACCAAGGTAGGAAAGATTTTAGATTTAATATTATTGGTTAGGAACTGTCTGTAAGTGGAGGGGGTCGAGAGAAGGAGGAACGATAGACTCACTCAGACGTGAGGGGGTAGACACCAGCTCCAGGGTGGAGTAGGTAAATTGGTGTCACAATATACCTGTAAATAAGTAACCTTGTGAGTATAAGGGGTACAAGTACACATCGGTAGGTCTTGATATAAGATATTTAGAGATGTGTACAATTACAGAGGGAACAGGTGCACACCTATAGGTCTTAGAGAGAGACGTAAAAATTTGTTTCTAGGTGTGCACAGTCCAGGGGGGGACAAAAACGCATTCTTAACAGGCATGTGAACCCGTAAAGGGCAGTGCTGGGTCAAGCACCGAGGGACAAGGGACACATAGGGCCGTAAATAGGCAGTGCTGGGTCAAGCACAGAGAGCCGAAAAGCACGAGAGGCCATAAAGGGCAGTGCATTTACGTCCGGTTAAGCCAAAGTAGGGGTATGGGAAATCCTGAGAAGAATGTAAGACGCTAGACGGGGGTTCTAGTCGTATCTCGCTCTTCCAACTCTCGATCACCCACCATTACAGACAGGGGCGCCCCGAGCTTAGAAATAGGCCAGGTCAGTGGTTAGGGAAAAGAGTATCCAAAATTAGTGTTTAAAAATAAATAGTGTTAATTCATATGTGCACCTATAAAAATATAGGGATATATGCAAAGGGAAAGTATTGATTGATCTGGGATGCCTCAGGAACAACCCCAAAAGAGCTAAAATGTAGTTTTCATGACCCTGATTGGATTGGACCAGTATATGGAAATTCTGGAATATACTTTGCAATTTCATCACGCAGAAGTCAAGTGCTGTTGGTAAGATCGCCGCCTCAATATGTTTTTGGTTTATGATAGAAGTATGACTGACAAATTAGGTAACCTGGTCAGCCCTGATAGAAATAATGAAACAGAAGAGAGCAAATGCTGTAAACAGTTTGGCTCTGAAGCTCTGATTTTAAAAAATATATATATTCTCTGAATTCATTTAAAGAATGATCAGTCTGAGCTTTAATTCTGATTGTAATGTTAAAACAAAAACTTGATTGGCTTTAAACCTGAGAAATAAACATTTATAAATGTATGTGCCGATTTGTTAAAAATAATCCCAGAAGTAACTGAGTGATGATTTAATCTGATTATCTGTGCATAGAAGGTTTAAATGACAAAGAATGATATCATAAGACCTGTTCCAGTTCCTATATAATTGTTGAAAGTCCTGACAAGGAATACTGAACAGAATTCTGGGTTAGTGAAAAAAAAAAACTGTAGGCACACAAATTGGCAGTGGCATTTTGGAAAAACTTAGAAGCTTATGTTTTGTTAAAAAAGATAAAATTACTTTGACTACAATGAAGCCGTTGTTTTATCTCATGCTGGCCCCCACCATGACTCTGGCTTAAGCTTTGAAAGTACCAGAGACATGTTCTGAGTAAAAAAAAAAAAAAAAAATGTAATTCCTATATTTACTAATGTTTGGCCAAAAGAGTAATTTTATTGTTGGATTGCAAAATTGTAGTCACGCAGCATCATAAAAAAAGAAAAAAGAAGAGAAAAGAAAATTATTTTTTGTTTATGAGATGATAAAGTTGTAAACAAGTAACATAAACGGGGGTTTCAAAGTAACTTTGAAGACAGCATGCTAGCAAGACCCAAAGTAATATACCTGGGTCAGATAACCTCTGACAGATTTAAAACCAATGTTGAAATTCAGAAGCCATGGCCAGAATTAAGTGAATGGATAAATACAAGTTGATGTAAAAGTAATGACAATGAATGCAAAGAACTTTGAGAAACATTTGAGTTGCGAAAATAAAGTAAAAATACAAATATAAAGATGTTTATTTTTAAAATGCATATAATTTCTGACAAGTTTTAAACTGGGCTAGAGTAAAATGATAGTACGATGAAATTATGTTAAAAATGAATGAAAATGCATTGTTACGAGTTCTGAATCCCTCGGAGTTCTCTCTCTCTCATTCAAAGTAAGCTAAAATGCCGTTATCTGAGCTTATGTTTAAGTGATAAGATATTTATAGTACAGCACAGTGTTTCAGTCAAATCATAGGCACTGAGATGCTAAAGGACATGATAAAAAGAGTTCAGATTTAATGCATTAAGAGGGCAATTGGTAGTTAAATGTTCAACTGCCCAATGCATGTAAGAAATAAGAGATTATAAAAATAATGAATAACAATTTAGGAGCAATTGTTGAAGAGACATGAGGTCTTTAAAATCATAATACAGACCCTGAGCTATAGATGTAATAATTTTGAATAGTTAAACAGTTGTATTGCTATTTGTCCTATGACCAGTAACTTATCTGTCTTATTTTTAGTCTCCACCATCATACAGGGCCTGATGGCTGCAGCTACAGAAGCAACAGAAAATTACAATGAATGGACGGGTGTGAAAAATAAATTTACAATACAAAGATCAAAGTTTTAACATTTTGCATGATTTAGCCCTACACTTTTTTCACTAAATGTTTAGACTTGATAAAATTATTGTGCACTCATGATTTTTCTAGAGTAACTTTTGCTACTGAATTATCCACTAGCATAGTTTATAGTAGTATTTATGTCAGCGATTATGATTATATATTTATTCATTTGTTGTTTTTCTTAATAATGAAGTTGTCTATATGTGGTAGATAGACACAAAGAGTGATGATCAGGTCAACAAATTGATTATAGAAATTCAACACTTATTTAAACCCTGCCCCCCCCCCCAAAAAAAAAAACCTGCACTGGTATCCGAACGGTATCGGTTCTGAAAAAGTGGTATCGAGCCAGCCCTAATAATGTTATGCGATATAACCCCGTCCAACCTTTCCTTGGCGGCCAAATCCCAAACCGTGCCAAGGAGAATTTAAACAGTCAGGCCCCCATAGCTGAGTCAGACTCCACACTATTAATAAAAAGCCATCTGGGTGGACGCTTCATAAAGTGACACTGGTAAATTGAGAGCTCACACAGGGTATTAAAAATAAAATAAATCCCCCAACCTCAAAATACATTATTAGCTATTGATGCAAGACGACTGTCCAAAGCAACAGCCAACACTAAAACAAGTACATTACTGTCTGAAGGTCGGTATCTGACCAATGCTGATATGGCTTTTTCAGTTGCATCTAAATTCACGAAAAACATTTGCCCTAATCAATAATAATAATAATATAGGAAAGACCAATATATCACTATTTAAAACTGCTAAAAAAAAGTTAAATTTCTTGCCATCACCATTAAGACTGCTGTCATGCACAGTGCTGAATCTCCACCCCTCTTTATCCTTCAGGTTTAAACACGAGCCGCGGGACCCTAAGGAGCTTATGTGCTGATCTCTCGGTGAGACTGCACCCTCACAGCTAAAGGCGACTGCGAGCTCACATTAACACCAGACTGGCTAATCTAAAGTGACCAGCACCAATCAAGCACCCCTTGAGTAAAGAGCCACTTGCTCCAGTGGAGGTGGATGTTAACACAGAGCAAAGAGTGTAGGCCTATTTACGTTGTTTACTTTCTTTCTTGGAAAGAGCACAGCAAGGATGATGTGAGAGTGAGTCAGGAGACACAAATACAGACGGAACAAAAAATGTGAATTAAAAAAAAAAAAAAGTAGGCGAGCAGGAAACCGGGATATTGGGAGATATCACTAGGAAAAGTTGTGTCAATGTTTAATGTGCTGTCCATGATAATGCTGCGCTGGGGGGAGGGTTATATCAGCGAGGATATTGGATGGATGGGGTAGGATCGCCTTCTCTTGTCTTGCAGGTACACTGTGTGTGCATCTGGTGAACAATAACATGTTTTTGTTCTGATTCAGGCCCACCAGTAATCCAGCAGGAGGCGGAGAGATGATGAGCCAATGAGCATGAAGGGCATTTATCACTTTTTCCTCTGAATATGTGAAACAACAGATTTTATCGACACACAAAGATGACAACTATAGGCAGACATTTTTCCACAATGGTTTGTGCACTATTATGGGTTTGCTAAGACTAAAATAATAAAAGCAATGAAGCAAACAGAATTATTTGGGGTAATGATTAAGCCACAAAAAAATAAGTTTGTAACAGAATAAATGGCTTTAAATGCTCAGATGATGTTTGGAAAAGTAACTTCACTTATCCGAGTTGAGAGCTAAACACCTAAATGTTTTCATCAAATACATAAGGATAGCCTTTAACTTGGAAAAATTCTTCTATGACATCACATTTTAGGCAAAAAACCCTTTTAAGAACCTTTATTTTTAGGAGTGTGAATGCTATAACATCTGAAGAAAAAAACTGCTATATCAATATGCTATATAATCAGCAACAGTCTTTAATATTTGTTAAAAATAAAAACTTTATATTTAACCACAACAAAAAATTCTGGATTTCAATGGACTTTGAAAAATGGAAAAACGTGGAAAAAATCTTGCTTTTCACCTTTAGACTGAAAATCGCAGAGCAAACAAACATGAAAGGCAGTGTGAGCGAAAGGGGCAAAGGGCAAGGAGTGGACGGGTTGTTTGCATGAACGCTGTGACTGTCGTTCTCTCTTTCACAGTCCAAACTCCAAACACCTTGATTTGGGGCTGTGATTCTCTGCTGATACGATGACTTTTCTTTGTCTCATATAGGTGGATCCACAGACCAGAATTATTCTTGCAGGTTTCCCTGAACCCAATGGGTTACTTACAGTATTATCTACCTTAAAAAGTTTTACCCACGCTTCTGAAAGGCAGGTATACACACAGAGCTTGGCACGCCAGACTGGAGTGGGGGGACAGAAATAGCAACAGGACAAAAGTCAGCTGGATACAGAGATAAAAATAACAATTTAAAGCAAAATAAAACTTTAAACAACTCTATTGTTGCATCAAAAATAACATAAACAATCATCCAATTGGAAGAAGATGAAGTTAAAAGTTGAAGTCCTTCTTAGCAGGCAGTATATGCAATATACAGATAGCAAACCGCCTGACAATCTACAACACTTCATCTTTAGTCTCTGTCAAGCCTTATGTGCAACAAGTGTACAAATTTTCATAGCAAACTTTGGACTTCTTGGACTCTTGTTTAGAGTCATTTAGTGCAAACTGGTTGGCCCTTGAAAACAACTTTGTGCCCCGAGTTAAAATGGACATTGGAGTTTGAAGCTAAATCCAGATTTGTGTGGCGTGGGGTTAGTACTTTGCAGCGGCTGTAGATGACTTGTTTGGAAACTTTCTTGAAATGGGCCAATTAAGCAATTATATCGTAACTGCATTAAGCAGTTAATGCTTGATGGATAATTGAGTCCTTTAATTCCGAATCCTGAACTGACAGAGAATGTGAAGGACGACAAATAATGAAGGTTGGGCTAAACAACCCTATGTCTAACAAACCAACTGCCATTGTACATTGGTATATAGCCAAGCAATGAGCTTAAGATCACTGCATATTCCTCCAAAAATATTCAGAACCACTGAACCACTGCCATCTTGTTTAATCCACCAATTATCACTTACAGTGAGGGCTTTTATTTTCAATATGGTTTTTTAGTTTGCTTTCATGTGAGCAAAATTGTTTACTAGGCAATAATTAAGCCCTTGTTCTACAAAATCATCAAATGCAAATGATCTTTGACATTGTTCTTTAATAGTGATACCACTAATGGAATAAAAGCAGAAATAAAAAAATATCTACCATGACAACAACCTTTTCTTGTGTCACAAGTCAGAGTCACGCTAATCTTTGTCATAATGTCTTAAATATGACTAATAAACCAAGAAAAGCTGTTTTGTGACGTAGGTTTGTGCACAATACAGTACATGCTGGTCTACAGAACTGCATTCTGCTGCAGCTCTAAGATTCCCAGCAACAGAGCGATCACTGTGAGCTCACACCTCACGTAGAGCTCCCACAGCACACAGCAGAAATTACCACGCAGAAGTGACGCAAAGATCAAGCAGCCTCTGAAACCGTTCGAGAATGCACCTATTCCCATGATTGATTGAACAAGTTATGTTAAGACAATGATAGGAAAAGAAGTGCAGTTCTGTAGGGGTATCTAAATTGTGTGAAACATTTGACTAATTTGTCCAATCTAAAAGTGAAATGTCCCTGAGTGGGCTAATTTTTTTTTCTTGAATAACCCTATATTCATACATAAAGCACTGTACTGTTTTTTTTTTTTTGTATTCAAGCATTTAAAACGAAGTACTTTATGCCAAGGTTGAACCTTTTTCACTGGCAAAACACAGACAATTAAAAGCACTGATGACTTCCAATGTACCAGACAATGTTTTGAACTGTATTTTCATTCTTAAAAACTCCCTCAAATTCCAAAGCCCTGTCATCACCACAGTTCACTTGCTTTTCTCTCAACACTCCATGCAGTTTCTGGTGGTGTCGAATGGATCCATGCTGTCAAGGACAAACTGCATTTAAGACAGGATTTCTAATGTTTACCATTGGTCGAAAGTAAATATGAACTAATGTTAGCAACCAATGTTTAACAAATAATTGGTTGTGACTTCATTATCCAATAGACCTGACTTGAATGCACGCCTTTCCCTTTTACTTGTTATAGGATTAAATCATTTATGAGTGGACGCAAATTTCTCAAAATGTATGCATGTTCAAATATAAAGGCCACTCTGTTTCACAACACATTAATTGGTGTAAATTAGTTAAAGATGCAAATAGAGGTTGTACTAACTTCTTGCAGGCTTCCGTAGCAGTTGTGACTGGGGTAAGAAGCGACTCTGATCTGGGCTGCCAATCCAGGATTCGGTCGGCAAATTTGCGACCATTCTGTTAGAAGGCTGCGGCTTCTCCTCCACAGACGAAGTGATCACCATCTGAAATGCTTATTCGCTGGCCCGTGATATCCAAAGAATGACTCTAATCAATTTTGTTGGGGATCCCAAAAAGTACTGAAAAAGTCGCTGACATCAAGTATAGAATAATCCTTCGCACTTGCCAATAACTTCAGTAAATAATCCAGTAGGGTACATCCAATGGTAACTAAACTCAAGTTTGAACGGTCAAGGCAAGTTATAAAGATTAGGAATTAAATTTAAGCACAAAAATATGTTTCAATTACTTGCAAAATCCTGAAGTAACAGACAGAAGAAACCGATGAACGAAAAAGGCACCATTAAGTTATTTCAAACACCGTTTCAGTTCTGTCCTTGCTATTTCCTTTATTACTATAATATTCTAAGGCAATGGATTGGGTTTCAGGCAACAATGCTCACTTTTGGCATAAAAATATACATATTCAAACTATGTACGTCTTAAATACTTTATAGAGCTATATATGTATATATATACTCTGCAACACACAAACATATAGATATATTTCTTTCTTTATACGGGATGAGCTTATTTGGTTACTAAAGTTTATTTTATGTGTACTGTTTCTAGATTCATTGTCCCACAATACCGAGTGGATCCATCAGATAAAATAGCAATAACTTTTGGAAAAACCGGTTCACAATAGTGGGATAACACTGAGATCCTTGTTGGGAAAGGACCCTCCACTTTGATTTTCCAATCCAGATAATTCAGCAGCTGACAAGGAAAACAGAGCTAAACCTGGAAGTGTTGGTAGCCTTAAGGGTGGGGGGTCTCAGTTTTCAACACCATTTACCCCATCACTCAAGCTAAAAATAGCAGGCGTTTCTTAAATTCTGTCTAGATATCTACAGTAGCTTAAATTGGTCAAAGAAGGCAGGTGCGTTCAGCAACAATGGCTGTGTGGCCACTTTCCTCAGTTCTAATCTGAATCCAGATAAGAGAAAAATGCAGCTTCAGGTAAGAAAGGTAACAGTGACTTCCTTAAGGGCAAAAACGAGTTACCCTTCTCTTTTGAACGCAACTGGCAAAGTCTGCAGGTGTACAGGCGACCTTATTCTTTTTTTTTTTTTTTTTCTTTTTTTCTTTAAAGAGGGGAGGAGGGTGCCAGGAGCTCAAGACAACAATCTATAGCTTGTGATAAATGTTTTCGTGGGCTGCAGGATCAAAACAAACACGTGCATGCACAAACGACTAGAACCAGTCAAAGTGCTGAAGTGCAAGTGGCAGGCACAAAAAAAAAAAAAAATATGCACAACTACTGGAGAAGGGAATAAAAACTTGCTGCTTCCACTATTATACTTTTTCACAAAAACAATGTGGGTGAGAATAGAATGTAGTCTCAATTATAGAGTGCGAACGTCAAGCGAATACACAGGTAGCACGGAGACAGCGCTAACAATCGCACAACCTCTTCAGTTCTGTAAAGAGATGTTTTGGTTGCGTGAATGTGCTTGGCATTTAAAAAGAAAATGAAAAAGATATCCAGAAATAAGTCCAAACAATCCAAGCGTCCCGTCCTCTCGTCAAGATGACACAATTCAGTCAAAAGTTAGGATTTTAGCGGTGGATGCTCGCACTGTTGTCCAACCGTGCGCTGTCAAGTCGCCTCAAAGAACAACGACTGACAATTTTCAACTTTCCGTCAACCATAACAATGGGATTCAACGCGTCAGCAAGTGTTTTCGCGAAAAACATCAGCTGGCAAACAATTTGACGTTACTTCCATCCTGAGCTGTCACCGTCGATCGCAAATCCGTGCAGTTTAACGTTAGTTGGGCTTCAGCGTGCACTTTCAAAGATTCTTTTGCCGTCGTAACTCCCGCTTTTGGATATCAACCCTCAACCGTAACGCTCCTTTCGTTTTACAGCTTCTCCAATATATTTATTTTCCTCCGAAAGGTCGTTCTTTTCCAGCCAATCTTAAATCGAACTCTCTGCTTGCCCGTTATTACTCCTTGTTGTCGAACCTCTCTCTGGCCGGCGCTGGATCCACACCCTGCTATGAGGATTGTTCCATCCACATTCGAGTGTGGGGGGAGGGGGATACAGAGGAGCCACTCGGTGGAGGAGCTCGGTTGACGCAGCTCCCCACGCTTCAATGTTTAAATACCAAAAGCCGAGGGCTGCCATGAGAACCACGAAACACGTTTCAAATGGAGTGACGCATGACTATGTGCTTATTTACCCAGATTTCAAAACAAGGCTGCACCGCAAAACCCATATTCACAAGCATTGAAAAGAACTGACACCCCCCTTTTCAGTTTAGTAGCGCCACCAAGCCGCTTCTCTCCATTTATAGTAACCAGTCCGCAGATATAGATATTCACACAGTGCATATGCATATAGACTGCTGGAATCATAAGAGGCAAACCACTAAACACAATCACAATGCTCTTAATTCCGCGAACAATTGTACATCAAACAAAAACAGCTATAACGTAGGGCCAACTTTTGTCATGCACAAGGCTCTAACCAGGTGCGAGTTGGAGGTTGAGGTCTTAAAGTATGTCTAATCTTTTTACATATATAACTATGTTTAATAAGCACAAAGCTTACTAAGGCACATTGCTATATATATCTCCTTAGAATGTGTTTACAATGTCAAAAGAAAACGTATTGCGCCCATTAAATTGACAAAGTAGTAGCTGAGTTCCTAAAAGTAACGAAAGTAATTTAATATTTAATAATTCGTTCACGAACTGCAACGTTTTGCACAGAAGAACATTTACAAACAAACAAGAATCAACAACAAAAAATAATTAAGAATTTATAGACTGATGTCATTGACATAATCTGAAACATTTAAAAAAAATTTAACAACAGATTGGCAACATCGTGATAAATAATTTATTTTTATGTGCCCTTTAAGTTAAATCAAACTTTTCTGTGCTAAAGCGCGCACACACGCCGATGTTCCTTTCCATAGAGCTGCTCCTCAAATCTCCCTCCCTCCCTTTCTGCTCGCGCGCGTTCATGGGTGCTACATTCTCCCCCCTCCCATGTGCGCGTTCGTAGTGTCTGTTGCTATCCGACGCCACGGCAGCTTACACGCGATTGGTAAGAAGTGGTCCCCGTGGCTGTTTGGATTGGTCAGCCTGGTATGTGGGCAGAGAAAAGACGAGAGACTGCCCTTTCCCCAGCTCCTTGTTGTCTCCAAAATACGCCGCGGAAACAGGATGACGTGCCCGCGGAAATAACACAAGACTTCAGGTAGATTGATATGGAGGGGGAGAAAAGTTTAGAGAGAGAGAGAGAGAGAGAGAGAGGAGCTCTCATCGCACACGAAACAGGAGGATGAGAATCTATCTGAGAAGTGTTGCATTGAGGCAAACGTAAAGTCATTATTAATCATTCATATTAATCTTTAACTTAGTTATTACAAGTTAAAAAATAAAAGTTTCAGTTCAAGTTACTGTATTTAGTTTTAATTTGCCCGCATCTGTACTAAATAGGGATTTGGAAAAAGGTAAATAAAGAAAAAAAATCATGCTTGATTAAAACATGATAATATTGAATGTCAATTTTTTTGTATTTTGACCATACTGTATTGGGAATCATGTTAAAAACCCAACTGCGTGCGGATTGGTAATTCCTCTCTGTTCTCCCCTAAAAGAGTATTGGGGGGGCGGGGGGGTCGATGCTGGTGCAAAACGAGGTTAACCATGTCGTCATTCATCCTCCATGACTCCACAGAAGCCCGTTTATATGCATCTTCTCATGTATCTTGAAAATGATCGATATGACTATTTTACTGAATGATATGTAAGCGCATAATCTTTTTAGACATTAAATTGGAATCATTTTGGAATATATTTTATATATATAGTTTTATATCTGTCGTAAAAAAACCTAAACTGATAAACTGATAAAAAATTAAATGAAAATCAATTTAAATTCAGTCGCACTATAATTAAACATAATTTCTGTGGAAACGATAGTATGTTTTAATAGTATATCTTAAAGTTATTAGCTTGCTAAATGCATTCCTAACTTTTGAAAAATAAATAAATAAATATTTATTTATAGTTTGTTGTCAAATAGACTTGTTAAAACTTAAAGAAGATTCAACTTTCCTCTTTTCTCTCCCCCGTTACAGCAGTGCGCGCGCCTGTGACAGCTGCGGCAGCCCCTTATGTGTCACATTATTATTTTGGTTTGTAAAGCATAAATGTGCAGATAAACGTCTACGTGTATAAGTGAGCTGGTTCTTGAGAGGAAATGTGACTCGGTTCCAATAAATCACCTTCGCAAAGCTCCCAGACACCCGAGATTAAAAACGCAAGGCGAAGATTCCGAGACTCACGTGCCTTGCAGCAAAATTCCACCCGGCAACTACACATTGTACCATGGTAACAGCCCTGCCATTGGTCCCGGGTGCGTTTTGAAATGACCAATGGGAGGGCCGGCAGCGGGTGATGCGTGTTGCTAGGTAAACATGATGCAGTGGGAAGATACGGTAGTCGAACTTCACTGAAGAAGCTAGCAAGCGCAAAAGGAACGGCGGGGTAACACAGCAGCGAATTACAATTACACTGCGGGGAGGTTGCCGGGGTTTTGTTTCAGCTCTGCTTACGCCAGAGATGTTTTTTTTTTCTCAGTTTTAAAACTGTGCATTACAGAGTTACATTTGTCTGTTTGGTCACATGCAAGTTAAATAAGGCAACAAAAATGTGCTTTCCAGTAGGAGCAGAAGATGAGGAAGGCATGCTGACCAAAACAAATCATATACTCTTCAGTGCTTTATTTTCAGCCTCCTTACTGATAGGCAGAATGGCCAGATATACATGACCACACTCCCAGCAAACACTTCCCATTGGCAACTGGCTTGTCCACCAGCAGTGAGATATAAGTAAAGCTGACCTCCTGGTCCCTAAATATTTAAAATAGCCACCTAAAGTGCGTGCTTTCTTTGGACCACATCGATTCTTATATCCAAGAGCAGTATAATAAAACATGCCAATTTTGGAATGAACATTTAAAACAGGTCGGGAACAGAACATCTAGCTAGGATTGCAAAGTGCCCTCTGACATTCAAATGGCAAAGAAGTGACAATAAATAAACACTTAATTTAAGATCCTTGTGAAAACTACGTTTTAGCAGTTTTTCAGTTAATCTACAAGTTGTAAGTATGCTAGACCACTTTGTTGTCCTGATATAAAGTGGTTTAGTGATGCCACTCTGTATGGTATGAGAGCACATGCAGAGAATATGAAGCTGTAAAAAACTTGTTTTCAAACAGAAAAGTTGTCCTCATTACACTTAAGTTATCTGTGACAAAAATGGCCCAATGTTGCTAGTGCCATGGAAGTTCTGCCAAGAAACCTAAGATGGGGTAGGGTCAAGTTTACTGTTACAGAAGTTCGAAGTTTCATCCATAAATAGGTTGCATGAGGTGCCATGCTTGAACAGTTATGGATACAAATGCTAAAGATGTCCAACACTTAACAGCATTTCTAAATCACTTAATTAAGTCACAGCTTTAGGAATTAAAACACCTCCATAACTACAAAAAAACTATTTGAGATTTAATATTCAATTTCTTTTTGACATTAACAAAAAGAAAGCATCATGTATGATAGACACAGTTTTTGGATAATATATTTATTGCACAACTTTCTGGAATACTTCATTCAGATTGCCCAGTTGCCGAATTAAGTAGTTAAATATTTCTGAATATGGTTCTTCAACCAGGATATCACTTTATAACTGAAACCTTAAAGAGGGTTCAATTAAATACACTGTAAAAAGCAATTTTTTTAAAGTTGTAAATAAAGCAAAGGTTAAGTGTGTTTTACAAGGAAATATTTAATTTTTTCCGCTTCAAAATTTCATGTTTCATTCAATGTTGCACTTGGGATTTCTTTGTAATTAATTGCGAGAGGGATTTACTAGCAATTTTTGAGTGACAACTTCAACTTTTCTACACCAATTTCAAATTATTTAATGTAACTAAGTGAGATAATGTAAATGTCGACCAGTCATTGCAAAAAGCCATATTACATTATAAAGTTAAAGTTAGTTATATATTACTATTGCAACTTCAGTAATATAATATACTAACACAATTAATGTAAAAATAACATGGGGAAAGTTTATTGGAATGGATTTATAGCCCCAAAAACATAATGATGAAGTGAATATTAGTCACATCATAATAAATTAAACACGTTCTGTAATAATACACCCTTGTGCATCATGATCAGGAGACAAAGCTTGACAGTATCTGCCCACACGTGTCAGTGCACTTACACCTGACCCTCTGGTGGAGCGAGACACAGGAGAATCCCCAATGTTAATCCCTGATGAACCTCCCCCCACCCTGCCCTCTCTTCCACAGCGCGACCTTTCACCTGAAAACCACAAATCTAACACTTACACAGAGAGTCGATGAGAGAAACAGTGAGGGCGCTGTCACCCAGGCCACACCAGTGTCACCTCTTTTTGATGCAATTAATCTACATTTATTTATTTTGGGTTTTTTTTCCTACAATAAATATATTGCTTTAATGTATGCATTAGGGTTTCTAGATATAATTGCATGGAGGAAAAGAGGGATTAGGGCTTATTTTCTTTCTTAAGAGGTCAGGGAGAGTTTATTAGAGAGATCTGGTTGCTCATGGGTCATTCCTACAGGTGCCACTGGAAGCCTTGGGGTGACAAAACAGTAAGCAGCAAGGCATAAATATCACATAATTTTTACATACAGAAATATACTAAAAAATAACTGAACTAAATTCCTTCATGTTACACACACACACGCACATAACTATTTTAACACTGTATAACTGGTGACATCAATACTTTACCTGAGATTAACAGAAAAAAAGCATGCATAGGACTTTGATAATTGAGAAGGTACTGGTGGTCCCTCCTCTACTGCCTCTAGTGGCCAAGCCAGATCACTGCACGAAGGGAGAAGCAGCACTGGCAGTGGGAGAGAAAGCCTTTTTAGATCAACACTTGGTGAATCTAGCAATCAAGGAGAGGTTGGGATTTTTTTAACCAGTTATCTTGTGTAAAAAAAAAATAAAAAAAAAAAAAAATAAAAAATAAATAATAATAATAATAATAATAATAATAATAATAATATATATATATATATATATATATATATATATATATATATATATAATTGCTGCTTTAATATATTAATATATAATAAAATAATAACATAGGAATGACAAAAGCACCTAACAAAATTAGTTAAAAATAGAAAACTGAAAAAAATATAATTTTCCTAAACATTATTAAATATTATAATAGTATATACATAACATCAAATGATAGAAAGATGGAGAATGCAAGATAAACTTTGGATCACCAGAAAACAAATGTACACTAGCCAAATTTATTTTTTATTTTGAACTATCATGTACAGACTCTTAATGAAAATTATGGCAGTAATCTTGCCATGCAAACATGTAGTATTTTGTCTGCCACTTTTTTTTCAAGGTTTACAAACCCCAAAATACCAGCTTTGTACTTTACATGGACAAACGTGATCTAATGGCAGGACTGGAATTAACTAAGGCCACTGGATTTGCCAAAGGACAAACCATTAAAACAAATCAATGTAAAACACATGTCAAATACATCTCCCCATTACAAGGCGTGAATGCTATAGCCAATCTATTTGAGAGGAAATGATGCCCACGTGAACATTTCCGAAAAAGGTTATAAAAGTTCAACTGCTTTGTCTTTTACTTTGTTTCACATGTCAGCAGCCAAATCTTTGGGAGTTCTGACAAATTTATTCAATGTAATTTGCAAAGCAAATCAAACCGCTAGAGTTACAAAGGAAGTGATTGATATGTCTAGCAGACATGTTTCAGGGTGGCATCCATACAGATTACACCCTTTTAACAGCTAAACAATAGAACATCACCCTCCTTAACGTAAAGGCATCACTGTTGATTTGGAAAGTAATGTAATTGATCAAAAGACTTACATTCAACTATTATTCCTCACATCACAGTAAAGCCTAGGGTGATTTCTGGGACTTCTTGCCCTTCCAAGTTCTCTTGCCCTATTGAGTCAATACTTTTTCAGCTACACTAGTTAAAAGGGCAATTTTGGCTATTTGTCTGTCTTGTTCCATAGATGTAGCTGCTAAGCAGAAGCTGGACAGCATATGGTTAAAAAATAGGAGCAGTCTATGCATGCTGCAGGAATTATTTTAGATAAAAGGAATAGTTCACACAAAAATTATAACATGCTCAAAATGTACTCATCCTTAACCATCCAAGATGAAGCTGTGTTTATTTCTTTATTGGAACGGATTAGGAAAAATTAAGCACTACATCTTGGTCAACAATGAATCCTCAGTTGTGAATGGGTGCCATCAGAATGAAATTCCAAACATCTGATAAAAACATCACAATAATCCACCCCTAATCCACATGAAGTTGTATGTAAGAAACAAATCCATTAGAAAGTCATTTTAATATTACATTTTATTTCTGGCCAAATTATGCATCCATAATCCAATTATAATGCTTCCTCCAATAATAATAATAATATTATTATTTTACAAAAAAAAAGCCCATTCTCTCGTCCTCTCAGTCCAAATATAATATTCCTTAAATACAGCCAAATCCCCACATTCACAGAATCCAAATACCTTGTAATTTTTCTTGCTTTACCTCATATATAATCTAAAAAACATTTAGGCTAAAATGTTTTACAGATTTTATTTTATTTTTTTAAGTTTTTTAAATACACATTTTAGTAAATTGTGAATTCATGAATGATTCTTTCATTAAAATGTAATATTCTCCTCTGATGAAATTCCTTTTCTGCAATATTTTAATCAAACTTACATTCCTGTCTGATATTCAAATATCTAAATAACATCACATTAAACAAATAAACCAAATTTAAGTTTTAAAGTTTTTTTTTTTCCACAATGATTTTTGTTTTGGGTAACATCCATCCAAACATTAACGTGTATTATTTAAGTCCCTTTTAGGAAAGTCTGTTCACTCAGATGCCATATTTAAGACAAAGTCCAATCTAAATGCATGGGGGAATCCGGAAATCTCAAAAACTGCCTGCTGAACAATTAAATACATATTTCAAATCAGCAACAAAAAATATGAAATGAACTGACCCATAAATCTAGTCCCTTATGCTTAAATAGTGTAAGAAAAAAAAAGGCTAGTCCAGCCAATGCGCATATGCAGTCATAAGTGAGTTTAGGTTTCAATGGGAACTGGAGCTTCTAACATAGATAGTAAAAGAAATGGACACAGCGACCTCATTGGATTCAACGGAAGTAAAGTCAATTAGAAGCACGCACTTCCTGGGGGTCGAGCGTACAGCGCAGACTCAAACTGAGCTTGATGACGTAGATGTCACGTGAGCAACCTGTCTGACAAAAGTCTTCTAAGAGCTGTGCCAAGAGAAAACTGAATTACTGACCGAATCTACCAGAGAAGGCGAGCGTGAACAGGAGCAAATTTTGGTAAGTATTCTGATTAATTATCTCTATCCCTTGATTTTATGCCTCCGCGTCCCCCCGATTGCCTCACAGACATTAAAAGAAAGCTTCTCCTCCTGTCCATACGGTAATTTCTCTACTGTGCGACAGAGTCGCTTGTTATGACGCAATCGTTAGCCTATTTTTTTTTACAAAAACTGCTTCTACGGGAACATAACGTAAGATACAAGGTAATGGAGCCTTTTATACATTTTCCTGTGTCTTTAGAAATAATTAATGGACAAATGGGAGTCTTTAAACGCCTCAGATGTAAAGTTATTTCGCTGTCAAAGTGACGCCAAAATGAATGGGAGTCGATGGAATGCTAACAGCAGGTGGGGGTCCGCTAGCCAATGGCGGCGCCCAGGGCTGCTTCAATAAAATATGAAACCCTGCCCCCCTATTTTCTAACAGCAGATACAGTGATGCAATGACTTTACCAATCAACGATTGGATGTTTTATTCAGAAGGCGGGACTATTTCGCCATATTGTGCATTGCAGTTTTTCCCATTCATAAGTAATAGGAGTGAACTGTCTTTGTATATCTATAGTCTTTAGTATTATTCATACAGAAAAAAGCCAATAGTCATTGGTAGCTGAAGCTTAAAAGCATCAATTGCAAAGATTTATAAACTTATTGTAAAGGTAGTTTTCAAGAGCATGCTACTGAACATACAAGGACCATAAGTTAGAGAGATGTCGTCTATTATGCCTCTTTTATACCCCTAATATTTGAACTATCAAAACAATCCTTGGTCCACATGAACACCTAATGCCCCCCTGCCACCTCTCCTTCTCCCCTTCCTCTTCCCTCTGTCTGTCCCATTCCTCCTACACTGCACATACGATGTGATAAAGCTTCTGTTAAGCCAGGCATAATCTCTAGAAGCTCTGGCTATTTAATTCTTGCTGTGCCAGCTTAGAGCAGTCATGGAGCCTGGCAAGGGGTGTGTGCAGGCATGCAGTCACACACACAGACAGGCACTTTGGCTGTCACAGTCAGTGCATGAAGCAGTCTCACACTCCCATGGTGACAACGGGGCCTTTTACATGGACACATGCAGTTTACTAACTACGGACTTTAAAACAGGCATGTTTTAAATATAGGCTACCAACACGCACATGCAGATGTTTAAGAATGGACACAAGCACACATCTAAAGATAAATGCATGTGCACAGCCTGCCAGCCTTTTGCATTCAAGTGAAGAAGCAGACAAGCTTGCTAGTATTCTTTTTGACAATTTGTGGAACCCATGTATGAAGTATTGGTTATCTATGCCAGCGGTTCTCAAATCCAGTCCTCGCACCCCACTGCTCTGCACATATTGTAAGTCTCTCTTTGTTAACACACCTGATTCAGATAATCAGCTCATTATAAGTGAGCTCCATGCATGAACTGTGTTCCGATTGACATTACTGCTTTCTAATACTGTCTGATACTGCATAACAAATGTCTGAAGCAATAAGAGAAATGTACAAAATGTGCAGATCAGTGTTGCGCGAGGACTGGAATTGAGAACCGCTGATCTAGGCCAATCCGGATGGATGTTGTCTACAGGTAGGCCAGCATGTGGGACTAGGATCACCTCAACTCTACATTCATTGCCTTGGGGTTAGAGTTTCCAACTACAGCTTTCCTGAAATATGAAATAAACAGAGTCTCTGAAAAGCTAAATCACCTACCGTATTTTCTGGACTACAAGTTGCACTTTTTTCATAGTTTGGCTGGTCCTGCGACTTTAAATAATTATTTAATTAATTTGACATGAACCAAGAGAAATGAACTAAGAGAAATGAACCAAGAGAAAACATTACCATCTACAGCCACAAGAGGGCGCTATATGCTGCTCAGTTCTCCTGTAGCCTACTACTGAGCAGCATAGAGCGCCCTCTCGCGGCTGTAGACGGTAATGTTTTCTCTTGGTTCTTGGTTCTAAATAAAAGCGACTTATAGTCCAGTGCGACTTATATATGTTTTTTTCCTCATCATGACGTAGGCCTGGGTGAAAAATCGATTGAATGAATTAATTAGATTTTTTTGTTACAGACGATTTAAAAAATAAGTAAATCGAGTTTTTGTGTAATGGCGCATTTTTGGCTCCCCGGAGCTTCCATAGCGTTAGTTTCACATGGCAGTATGGCAAGCGACAACAACAACATCATAGCACACACGAAACAGCAAGCGACAACATGGCTACCGGTGAGAGTTGGAAGTTTGTTCCCAAGAAAGGAATAAAATCATCTGTTGTTTGAAACTGGTATGGGTTTGCTGCGACAGACGTGGAGCAAGAGACCCCACGCTGCCTACAGCCCATCGCAGTCAAAAGCAGCAGCACCAGCCGAATATGAAAATGGGGGTTACATTTGTCTTGCTTTTGATTAGGGCTGCTCCGATCACGATCAGCCGATCGTTAATGGGCATCTCGTCAGTAAAGCCGGTTTTCTAATCAGCTGTAAATTCCCTCAGGTGCGTGATTTCACATCGAGCCATAAGGAGCCATAACTGAGAAGATGTGCAAATCCACTTCATTTTCAGCGTTTATTTGCGCATCTTCTCAGTTAACAAACGGCTCTGTGTAGTAACAGCTGCTCGATGTGAAAACAAGCACCTGAGGGAATTTACCGCTGATTAGAAAACCGGCTTTATTGACGAGATGCGCATTAACGATCGGCCGATCGTGATCGGAGCAGCCCTACTTTTGATTAAATAAAAGCAAAATTTGCTTTAAGTTGCCTGATGTTTGTACTAATTGCTTTCCTTAAGTAGGGGGGAAAATCGGAAATCGAATTAAAAAAAATAAAATCTGAGATTTTATTTTTAGGCCATATCACCCAGCCCTATCATGACGTATTTTTGGACTGATGCGACTTATACTCAGGTGCAACTGATAGTCCAAAAAATACGGTACATGTTAGCAACATTTCAAATTTATATCATTGGTAAAATTGGCCCTTTCGTTGATTGAAATAAAGCTGAAATAAAATGAACCCTAGATAACAAAAAACTTTGGCAATTGATAATAACAAGAAAAAACAATACTAAAGCACAAACTCAAAAATAACACTGAACACAACATCTTAAAAGTCTTAAAAGTACACTTAAAAGTGTTAGCTTAGTTCACCCAAAAATAAAAATTCTGTCCATTCACACTAATGATGTTAACTACAATGACAACAATAAAGATATCATTTTAAAAATTATTGTAAAATTAAATTAATAGCAGGGTCGACTAATGATAACGGAGGAATGATAATGTTGGAATCACTTTCAAAACATTTTTTACGAGTTGCTGAATGACTGAAACACTGACAGCCAATCAGAATCCATTCCACTTTAAAGAGTTCAATCATTTAAGAGGCAGGCGATATATCTGCAGCGTGTGCTTATAATAAACAGAATATTATCATTTGTTGATGTGGATGCTATGCTAATAAAGATATCATTCTCGGTGTAAACGGGCCTTTACTCACCATGATGATAGGCTCCAATGTTTTTGGACCCCACTTCCTTTTTAAGTATCCTCTTTTTTGTTCCACAGAAGAAAGTCAGCCATGACATAATTGTAATTTTTGTTGAACTATCCCTTCACATTGTGGTTCAACTGTGTTGCCCAGGACTACTGTCACCCCATTACGTGATACCAACTGATGCTACATCCTGCCATGATTACAGAATAAGCGCTAAACAAGTTTGACTAATCAACACTGGTGCAACAGGCTAAAATAAAACTGTGGTATGTTCTCAGTTGCTCCTGATTTCATTCCTTCTCCTCTTTTCTCCTCTCATCCCTTCCCCTAGTCCTGACCCACTTTCATCTCCCTTTGAAGAGAGAGTGACCCAGCAATGTCCCTGATGAGGATCCTATACTGTTCTGCCCTGCACTACCCCCACGTCACCGTATCCATAGAGACATGGTCCATGTAAATACATCCCATATTCCACGACATACAAGCCTACTGAGTGCTGCCTTTCCATTCCTAAAGCCTGTGTACGAGAGAGAAAGAGCAAGTGAGATTTACAACTCAGAGAACTTAAGTTATAGAACTTTCAGACCAACAAATTCAATTTTCTCTCTTAAGTGTCACAAGTATCAATTAACACAAAGTATCTAAATGTACAAAACAAGAATTTTTTTTGACAATGCCCAATAGTGACAGTTGTTGGACCACCATAAGTTGGTCAAGAAAGCTTAACTTCAACTTTCTGGACTAGTCCATAGCAAACGCAGAACTAGTAAACCTGAAACCATAGTGAATTCATTCAAAGTATAAGACATGGACATCATCACAAAAATAACCATAATAACTAAGCTAAAGCAAAGACTATAGAATACCCAAGATATGTCACTCGTATAGTTTTGAATGAGGAAAAATGCAACGTTCAATATGGCCGCTCTATCACAGGAAGCCCCGCCTTCTGAATGAAAGAGCAAATCGATTATCGGTAAAGTCAGCACGTCACTGCAGGTGAGATGTTCGCAAGTGCTCTGGCTGATCTAGCCTGAAAAATAAGTGTTTTATAATGCTATATGAACAAAAGTAACAATATTTATGACACAGTTGTTGGCAGATTTCTTTGGTGATTTCAAATATGCTAAGCTTAGTGAACAGTTCTGGAGAATTTGATGTTTCCCCATTCAAAGAGAGGAGCTGCACTTGCATGCCCGAGAGGAGTATCAAAGATGGCCGCCGAGTGACATGACTTTTCTTAGGGAAGTCGTGTCCTAGTGGTTAGAGAGTTTGACTCTTAATCCTAAGGTTGTGGGTTTGAGTCTCGGGCCGGCAATACCACGACTGAGGTGCCCTTGAGCAAGGCATCGCATCTCAAAACTGCTCCCTGGGCGCTGCAGCATAAATGGCTGCCCACTGCTCCGTGTGTGTGTGTGTGTGTGTGCGTGTGTGCACTTTGGATGGGTTAAATGCAGAGCATGAATTCTGAGCAAGTTCATCAAGCTTCTATCCAAACTAACTTTTTTGCAATTCAGTAAATACCTGCCTAGAGATACATGATATGTGTGAGGAAGTTGAACTGGGGAAATTCAGGTTTAGGACTGCATGTGTCTCTCACACGTACTCACAATAAACCGCAAGATTCTTCAACGTACACTACTACCATCCAGAAAGATGCCAGCCTCTCGTGTTCAGGTCAAGGCATCTTTTTTATTCACTATAGTTTAGAAAATGGTAATAAAATGACAAGAACTTCTTCAGAAATAATTATTTTATGCTAATTTGGTGCTTAAGAAACACCTATTATTAGTAGTAGTACTGAAAACAGCTGTGCTGCTTAATAATCTTTTTCAGACTTCAATGAATATAAAGTTTAAAAGAAAAGCATTCATTTGAACTAGAAATCTTGTTTAACAATGTAAATGTCTTTACTGTTACTTTTTAAAAATATATATACTTTCAACATATCCTTCCTGATAAATTATTAATTTCTTAAAAAAAAAAAAAGAAACCCTAAAATAAACAGTAGTGTACTTACACATAGGGGTGCACGATAAATATTGGCCAATAATTAACGCGCATCTCGTCAGTAAAGCTGTTCTCTAATCAGCTATAAATTCCATCAGGTGCTTGATTTCACAGAGAACAGCGAACCGGCTTTACTGACAAGATGCGCATTACTTATTTGCCGATATTTATCGTGGACCCCTACTTAAATATGCTAATTTTCCTATGCATTAGTGGTCAGTTTATATTAAATGGCCAGTGGCTGACAAATTAATGCAGTTTAATGACAGCAGATAAGATAAAATCAGTTATTTATTTTACAACATATACGCAAAATTCAATAAAACATTTGAAAACCATACTAGGCCAATCAGACACAGTTTTTGCCTGATAATTTAGAACATAATCTAAATAACCTGACTAGAGGATTATATATCAGTCTATCAATACAGTGAGTTTTATGATAGTCTATTGTCTTTCTAGGTATTGTAGTAAAACAATTATAATAGTTTGGTTTTAATATACAACAACAATAAAATGATGCCTTTCTCACCTTGGGAACTAACAAATGAATTCAATGTTGTGGTCATGTCACACACTTGACTTCAAATGACAATTCTCTCATGGTGCAGGGATTTGCACGGGATGGATAAAGATTACTAAAATGATGAAGAAAAGTCTATTTTGGGAGCAGCTCATAACATCTTTATCCCATCCAGCTCCACCAATGACGTTCTCGCTCTCTCTCTCTCTGACACACATACACTTCCATCCATACACCTTTCCTTTTAGTCTTTCGACTGAATAGGAGATCCATTTATCTTGATTTATCGAAGTCTCTTCTCTCCGAGTTTATTCTAGCTCCCTCTTACCTTTCCCGTCTTCCAGACTCACTCCTCCATACATTTAAACTCATTCACCCTCACTCTCTCTCCATCTCAGAGCTGAGTTAAGCAGGTCAGCTAGGCAGGGATGCTGAGAGGGAAAAAAGATCACCAGGAAGATGAGCAGCTCCATCTTATCGCACACATGTACAGTGGATGCTGCTTAAACGCACATGCATACTGACCAAACTCACACCTGTCACAACTTTATATCTTCACACAATGCAAACTGAATGCTAAGATGAAGGCAGAAAGGTCCAGCTATTACAGGCTTGCTTCCACAAATACTGCTCTTGGATATTCATTGATGGCCCTGACTTTTCTGGACAATAGTATATGAAGAGACCCATATATGTCATCAGAAAACTTTTGTGGATGTCTACTGTGATCATATGAAGGGGTGTGAAACTGTGAATGCAAAAAGAGTTTTCCTAGCATGTCCACGAAGATTTTATAATTAACAACACAAAATTGTTTAGATTCACCATTTAAGAAGATAAACTGAAAAAAAAAAGTTTTTTGTTCCATTCAGACTACAAAAAAAGGTGATATATTTTTTATATGACAGTTCAAACTGCATGCTATATTAATTATTCTGTTCAGACTGCTAGCATGTCCACAATGCTGATTTTACTGACAAAACTAAATAGTGTAGATTCACTATTTACAAAGGTGAATAGTCAGGGTACAAAAATGGATTTGAGTCAGATAGGCAATATATAAATACTATTACTACAACTTCTAGTATTGAAAAGGCCTATGACATTCTGGACCCTATATAATAATTATGTTCTAAAATGATTAGCTTAACTCTATAGTGCCTTCAATGTCTAGATTTGGAAACCACATTATCTGGTCAATGAAGTGCATTGCTAAAACTTAGAGTGTTCAAACACTAACCAAATCTGCACCGTGTAGAGATGGGGACTAGACCAGAATGACTCAGTCACACACACATTACTGCTGCTTATTGCTGGCCGGTATATCAAGTTTGTACGATATATCGATATATTTTTAAAAGGTGATAGGGTATGAGGCAATACTGCCTATATTGATATACAGTAATTTGATATGAGCACATCTGAATAATAGCAGAGGACATAGAGTGAGCTGCTGCGGGGAAAGTGCTTAATACAAGTTTGTCCTAAACATGAGACATGCATACTTAAGATATAGTGAACATGTCTAGTTTGAAAGTGGTTTGTCCAATCAGATGCTCTTACAGACTTGTGTGCTGCTGACAGAGAGGATACATGCTGACAGAATACTAACCTACAAGTAAGTGTGTTTAGTTTCATGATAGCAGTAATGGGGTAATCAAAAATAAAATGCAATTAATATGCACTCTTGTGTTTATTTACATTTATTTTTAGTTTGGTGAACTGAACTTCTGCCTTAAAAAGCATTATTTTTGTTTTTAGATTGTAATGTTACAATGTTAGAATGTGACATGATTGCACACAATGAATCGCATAGCCTACTTTCACTATATCTTTTTTCACTGCATTTAATATAAACATTGTTTTATTGGACAAAATTGTGAAGGATGTTAAAAAAAGTTTAAATAAAAAGTATATATTTAAATATTTATATATTTTTAATCCAAATAGAACGTGTAGAGGATACCGTATATTGCATATCAGCCAAAAAATACCAAGATATATTTTTGGTCATATCGCCCAGCCCTGCTAAGGGGTGCACCACAGCCAGGCACTCTACTCTTTGATATGGGAATGTAGTGGTCAAGAAAGAGCAGAAAGACAGTAAAGGACATAAACAGTGGAATTCTCCCTACAGGAAAAAGTTTCCATATCACAAGCTGCACCGAGCCAGACTGAGAAAAAGTACCATCCATACTGTTGCAAAAGAGATTATAGGTTGGTCTGGATACAAGAGATGCCCTGTGTGATTTCCATTAGAGTACCATCTGTGCTTTGATGATCTAACTTTCCATTTCTTCCTAGTCCTACCTCCATCAAAAGTCACCAACACCTGGCTAAATTACAGCTACTAGCTTCTCTCGCACCCTAGGTATCCACCAAGTCAGTTCAGCATCTACAAAGCCTCTGTGTGCTTTTCATTACCAATTTATGAGCCAATGAGAAGCTGGAAGAAAACTACATTAGGAAGAGACAGGCAGCAACAGCGTATGGAAGGAAGCTAGGAGAAAGCCAGCTAAGATGCTCTTGACCGGAAGTCTACTCTTGTTTGCCCTTTTTATTAAGGGTGGCAAACTTTACTTTATGCTAAAAACACAGGGTCACATAGATCTAAATTAACTTGTGGTCCTGCAATTTGACTACCGTAAGATTGAATCTGCAAAAGTGGAAAAAATCAATCCATCACTCATGTGGTTAGTAAATGACACCATGAGAGATCCATTCAACTTGCTCACTGACAACTCATGAAACACATTAAAAAGAGTCTATATGATTCCCAATTTAACTTGAACATACACTCATTTTGGGACTGGATTATGTCGATGCGATTTATTTCTAAATTCAATGATGAATACACCTCAAAATGACCTACGCTACCAAATGGATCGGTCAACGATGAATGACGACACTAAAAGGTTGAATGAGGGAAATGGCTTTAACTACGATCCCTTACAAGACAAATTAATTAACGTTTAAGATGGAGGCTGTAAACGCTGCTCCACATTCCCATGTAATTTCCTTGTAATGCCTCAATTTGATATGTAAATCTGTGGATATTTGGATCTCCTCAAATGAACCTACTTCTGGTCTTCGATTCAAGTCAATGAAAAACTTGACCCAGGTCACCAAAACCCTTTCCTCAGCTGACAGTTTAGATGGTGACGAGCAGCAGGAGCAAGTTTGTAATCTAAAATTTCAAGATGTGCAGACCTTGCAATACACTTTTGTGAGCTTTGACAATCTCAATGGAGAATGTACTTCAGTATATACTGTTTTCATCCATAAAGCCACATGCAAACCATGATTTAGAGGAAAAGCTTGTTAAGAGCCACATCCAAATCGATGTGTTAGGCTATATGCCATCTGATGAGTGAAGGGATTTGTCCTGATTGAGTAAGGGCAAAGTCACACAGGGATAGACAGACTGAAATACTGATAGGGAGGTGGGCTATGGGTAAAAAAAGGCACTTTTCATCACGAGTTTGCAGCAAGAAGATTCCTTTCCTGTTGTAGCTAAATGTAGCTTAATATGTTGTTCATCAAAAAAGTCTGTGTAAACTGTGTATTATTAAGTGTGTGTGTGTCCGTTCCTCCAAGAGCTATGAAATGTAGGAGTATATTGTGAGATGAATGGGTAATACTGCCTCAGGTGGTCTCCAAAAAGACTATCGAGCTTGTGTCCGTCCCAGTTTAGTTTATGTCAGTGACAAGAAATGAGACGTGACATTAACGGCAACTACATTCCTGTCTACCAGGAAGTTCTAGCAGAGTACACATCTGAAAATTGTTTCGGTTATACAAAGTACTGTTTATTGTGTCCATTTGCGGCAAAATAGTAAAACTCACCTTTGAGTATTGATGCTGTACTTCTAAAGTTAAAAAGTTAGAGAATAAGCCTTGTATGATCTCACAAAATACCTCATATAACATGTAAAGCTCTGGCCATTTCTTTAAATGAACTGAGTTTTTAATAAATGCTTTTCAGCATAAAAAAAGCCCTCTTTAAACAACCCCACAGTACATTTACAGTCATTACAAGATTTCGTACAATCAAGTTAGTTGGACTATTCACAGCCCCGTGTCACTCTGCCACAGACACCAAAAGAAATCCAAAAACAGAGCTTGTCACACATTAAAAATGAATAACGGGGCCAAAAGAAAACAAAGAAACTAGAGAGGGTTGATTCATTCATACTCAAGAGCACAAAAAAGCTTGAAAACTTTAGATGATTCGGGAAAGGGAGATAAAAGAGATACTATTTTAAGGGACAGGTGGTTCATATAATCCAACTAAAAGTATTGTGGATCTAAAAAGATGTCTCAAAAGAGACAGTCTCCTATTACACATCTCTTTTTTTTCCACCTCAAAGTAGCCTTAATCCAAGATTCACCTAAACCAAATGATTCCACCCATTGTTTTTCTAAAAAAGACAATTGATCCATAACCAAAGCACGAATCCTAACGAACACAACAGGCATTTTTAAACCATTCCGTGACAACGTGTAATGATGCAGTATAAAGGCTGATCGAGATGGCAAAATGCAAAGGAAGAGCAGAAGCAGATGTGTGTCCATTTTGAACCGGCATTGCTACTTCAGCACCACAGCAGAAGCCTTGCAGAAAACGCTATGGAGATGAAGGGTGTAGGCATAGCCAGATTCATCCACACACTGGGTGAAAGAGAGACCTGAGTAAATGTGCCACATCCAAATGCATTATAGAAGTATATTGTAATAAGAATCGGACATATATCTCCCTCCAAGAAACACGCTCGTGCACGTATGAACATTATGAAAAATCTGTAACGTCACCTTATATGTCGAGATCACAGGAATAAAATACCGTTTTTATACACAAAATATGACCTAGCACGGTCATATGTTTATCAAACGGCAAATATGTTAACCAATGCGTTGAAAACCAATAAGATATCGGTCAAATTTCGACAGCTTTCAGGCATTCTGTGCACAAGATTTGCATCCCATGCAACACCGCAGTTTTGCATTAATGTAATTGTGGCCGAGCTGATGCTCTGGGATTTTCTTTCTTTCTTAAACAACCATTAAATGAAGGCTGGGTGTCTGAAACGAACGTGATGGGCTAACCTGACTCATCAATCCGAGTAATGAAAAGCGATAATCGAGATGCATTGAAGGTCTCATAATCGAACATGTTAGGTGCATGGCTGCAAACGCGAGTCATGCAATGGATTTGACTTAGGCTTTTTGTATATATCTGACAGAATAAGCTGTTCAATAGTCGCAATGGTTCAAAATAGATGTATTGCACGGTTTTAATCATTGCAGATCACGTCCACTGAAAAGCAGCCTGGCTGCCATGAGTTGAGCCACTGATCTCTGGATGGCACAGGAGGATAACGTTTAAATACCTGCCAGTGGTCTTTTGCATCTGACCCAGTTTACATGAAGTAACAAGCCGACTATGCCCCCACTCCCCTGCCTAAAACCCCGGCCTGTGCATCAGGCATCTTCTGGTAACGTTACACGGTGTCTTGTGAAGAATGAGGAGGGAACAGGCTGAGCCCTATGAGAGCATCCGTCTACCCTCGCAAAAAAGAAAAGAAAAAAGACTATAGTAATGTTTTACATGTTAAGAAACCAACTGTAGTCTTACCTCAGCTTCGTGTCCAGCTTCCAGAAGCAGCCATTACCAGTATTCCCCCTCAACCGTCCGAACCTCCGCCACACAGGTACCGGGGCGGACCGAAAAACCGGCAAAACGACCCCCTCCCCCCAGAACCGCCACCCCTTCGGATGGGTTGCTACGATCGTCTCCCGAAAAACGACGAAAAGAGCACGCTATCGTCTCGTCGTAGCTCCCTCTTCAGCACATTTGTCGTTATTTTTCACAGTCCCCCAAAAGCAGAAATGAGCGCGGCGGGAGCGTTTTCAAATCCCCGGCGCGGCCAACCGCCAGTCCGATGAGCAGCAGTTACATGCAACCTTGACAACCGCCTCTCCGTGCTCCGCGGTAGTCCGCCTAGACGTGGTGTCTCCCTCAGACAAAAATCGCGTTCAGTCGGGTAACTTAGTAGCGGCGGCTAGCGCTCAGGCTAACCGCGATCACATCGCCCAGCAGCGGCAGTATACGTTAGTAGCGGGTCGCTGGCGGTGGTATTGCAGCAGCAGCGAGGGGGTGGAGGGCTGAGAAGAAGAGTGATTAAATGAAAAAAGAAAAAAAAAACGGATGAACTAAAAACCGGGGTTTCTTCGTCGCACCGCTACAATTAGCGATGTGCATTCGCCAGGGACCCCCCCTCACTGCCCGTTAATCTCGGATCGGCTCCGCGGCTGCTCGTCGCTTAGCGAGGGTCTGCACGGTAAAGCGCGTCCCCGCTACAAAGCGCGCTCGCTTCAGTGTGTGCAGTGTTCACAAAATGGCCGCCTAAACAAACCCGACAACGGGTTGCACCCAGCGGCTGTTAGCGTGATTTGCCTCGGCATTTGCCTGTGTAGGGGAAGAAAACGATGCTTTTACTGAAACAATAATTTGGAAACCGAGCACTGGAGTGCCTTTTTGGCCCGTTTCAAGCTATTAGAATGTGACATGGTTGCTTGAAGCCAAGGCAAATGAACAATGGAGACGTGAAGCAGCTCACTCACACAGCTAATCTGCGACCATACATGGTTATGACTAAGAAAACCTTTATCTTAATTTAGCTCAACCTTTATATTTCAGCACAATCGATTTGGGACAAGACAATGATGTGATAAAGTACTTGGGAAGTTTTCCCCCAATGCTGTTTCCATAAGTTTCGTTATCAACAAGTAACATTTCCCCCGTTTAAGAACAGTTTAAACGAGTTTAGGACGGACTGCTGGTCACAGTCTGAAGTTTAGAGCATTTTCAACCGGACAGACCAGCTTGGTAAGACTAGGAGACCTAGAGAACACCAACGAACCAGTTTAAGCTATCTTTATTTTATCCGCAAAGTGTCCCATTCATTTGAATATTATTAGTTTAAAACGTTTCGCTATAAAATATTTAAGGCTTTACAAACGCACAACTTCTCGGCAAAAGTCGGTTACAGGTTCCACGAGCTCATAACCGATTAAACAAACGTGCTAAAGTTTATTACTCAACTACTTCGATCATATTAAGTATATCTATACATTTTTTTTTATTGTATGATACCCAATGAACACACTTCATTCTTCTTCTACTAACTTTTTTTTATGGCGGATGGCAAACCAACTTTTGGTGCAAACACACTTCATTTATTTTGTAAAGTTATTTTATAGTGCTGAGATTCAAGTCACTTAACCGTTTATAAAACGCGAAAGCATGATTTAAAATATAACTCTGTGTAGAGGCGCCTCGTGAACGCGCTCAAGTCATCGGAATAATGCGCTTTTTCGAGAAATCTTCATCGAAGAGGGACGGGTTCGCGCAGTGGATGTGAAACTGATTAAGTTAACAGAGGTCTTTATATACATATCTTTCATCACCATTACATGGGATAAAAAGACAAGAAGGTATCGGATGTGACCAACTCATGCACGCAACACATTCACACCAAAAATATTTATAGGTGTCTTTGTTTATAACCTTTTAAGCACACTGTAGGCCGTAATTTAAAACTAAACGCAAAAACATGTCTTTAAACTGGACATAAACTAAACAGGTCGCCAGGCAAGTCAACCTCGGTCGGTTACTAAAATTTAAACATGCAGGAAGTTCGTCATCAAATTCAAGGTGAAAGTTCACAGCGCCACCTTTACCTCTGCATTACATTCCGATCCGACGCCATCCAGTGGTGTACAGAAACAGCTCAGTGAGTGAAAACGAAAAACAACCTCTTTCAGGTCAAGTATACACTTCTCAGACATTTGATATCAGTGAAATAATAATAATAATAATAAAATAAATTAATTAATACTTAAATTACACAAGGATTCGTTTAAATTATCAAAAGTGACATTTATAATGCTGTTGTTTTTTGTTGTATTTATTAAAGAATCCTAAAAAATGATTGCTGTTTCAGACAAAATAAATAAAAATAATTAGATTAGGGATAAAGTTAGAAAAGTTATTTTAAATTGTAATAATATTTTACAATATTACTGTTTATTGTATTTTTTATTTTAATAATTTAATTTACAAAAACATTTCATATTCAGTGACGATTGTCAGACGTATCTTTATATATATATGTGTGTGTGTATGTGTGTATGTATGTATGTATGTATGCATGGATATACTTGTATATCTGTGAAAAACTTTATTTGAAAAAATGTATTGTCATTTATTGGGGAAATAACAAACTGAAACAACTAAATAGTCTTTATTCACAGATAATAAAAAAAAAAAAAAAAAAACCTGGTCCTCCTTTGGCCTTGATAACAGCTTATACTCTTGCTGGCATTGTCTTTAAGTACTTTTTTCTGTCGTTATTTACTTTCAGATAGTTTCTTGTTGTTCCCAAAGACTGGCTTTTGATTAAACTTTTGTACGATCTATCTTTGAATCCATTAAATCCCAACAATAATTATATTTTAGCAATAGAAACATTGTGACTAAAGAGCTTACACATACTGGTGTGGATTAACAGAAACATAAAAAATTATTTTGGTAATCACCAATACTGTTAGTT
This sequence comes from Carassius gibelio, assembly GCF_023724105.1. Classification (NCBI taxonomy): domain Eukaryota; kingdom Metazoa; phylum Chordata; class Actinopteri; order Cypriniformes; family Cyprinidae; genus Carassius; species Carassius gibelio. The sequence continues at coordinate 5,758,669 of NC_068386.1, read as the reverse complement.
TAGGGCAGCTGTGGCACAAACCTTACACTGGCTGGAGGTCTAACACATTTACATGTGATTTTTATATATATATATATATATATATATATATATAGATAGATAGATAGATAGATAGATAGATAGATTTAAATGTGTCTCTAATAAAATCGGTCATAAACATGATCCCTGCACGATCAAATCTAGTGTCCCATAGTCACTGTCATCCATTGTCTGCGACACATTTCGTCTCCCTCTGCATTGTTTTGGCCATTTTTTCCTCTGTTAAAGAATAAATAAACTCTTAAGCTTCTTAAAAAGTCCTCCTCCCTACTCCTAACACTCTTTGACCTTGAGATGTTTTAAGGATTTTCTTTTTTGAAGATTTTTTAGTGTTTTTAAAGTATTCTTAAGCTATCAAAGACATAAGACAATGTTTATTTAAAATAATGGATGGATTTTCATCAGATATTATTCCAGTCTTCAGTGTCACATGTTTTTTGGACAATTATTTAAAACCTTTGATCGACTGAGGTGCGTATATAGCTTGATTTTGGATTGGGACAGAAACTGCCAATATTGAAGTGAATTAGAATTTCTCTTATATTCTGCTTGTGATTATGATAATGATATGATGTGATATGATAAAATATAATTTTCAACCTTCATTTTTAAGCAATGAATTGACCAAATTATTGATCTTTAATTTTTATTTATAAAAATGCCCCAGTTTTAAATGGCCATCTTACGATCACTGAACTTCTGGATAATGAAGCATCTGAACCTTTAATTCATATCACTAACAATTCATCTAATAAAGACATGTCTCACACAGTGCCTTGTAAGGAAAAAAAGTTGAACTCATCATAAACTATTTTGCTGGAGTATCCACTTGTTTCAGAAGGGAGTTTTGGGCGTTTGTCATATGGCCAGGTGGAGAAAACCAGCAAACAAACTTAAAATACTTTTTTTTGGAAAGAGTTGGTGATGGTTTATACGAATACTTCTAAAACAGCATCACGACAAAGTTTTGAATTGGCTTCTTGAAAACTTTGTTTGAGAGGTACAAACAGGGAAAAAATTAAAACAAATGTGATATTAGATTAAAACTTTTTTTACTAAAATATACAAAAGAAACAAACGTAAGCTTTGGAAAACTGTTGATTCAGTTAACATAACGCATCTAGCTTCCAATAATTCTTACAAGCAAAACAAAATTAATCTGAGTACAGTATATTACAAGACAGAGGATTGATCATACAAAGGAAAAAACGGGACTCGAGTTACTCTCCATAAAGAAAATGTTGTCTGTACCAATCGGATACAAAGGGATACCCTCCCAACCTGGTGCACACAGAAAATGATTGTTATATCAGTCTTTTGTTATCTGCAAACTGTGGGTCCATCTAGTGGCAGAAGCAGTTATTTCAGGCGTAAAGAAGAATGCGACTAATGAAAATTTCCACAGAGAAACCTCACTTCTTCTGCTTGGGTGGTGGTCTGCAAAAAAATAAAAATGAAGATTTTTAGCTTTAAAAGAAATGTTTCAGACCAAAACTATTCAGGCTTAAATACAAGCCTGCTCAAACCAGGGGGCACATTAAATGTTTCTCTATTTGTTCTTCTAAGTTTACGCATAAAGACTCACCTGTAGATTCCCACAACAACTGCGTGATCCCTCTCATACGGCTCCAGTGTCAGCTGCTCCTGAGGTTTCATGTTCTCAGCGCTCATCTTCTTAACCTCTGATGCAAACACTGCCTCTGGAGCAGCTGTTGAATCAATGCAGTTGGCCTGAGGAAGAAAAGAATGTTAACAAGAAAGGACTGATAAATACTTGCAGCAAAAACATGATCAATGTCGACATGGCAGCATTATACTTATTTTACCTTGATGGAAATAACAAAATGTCCTCCATTCTTCAGGAAATTGTGTGCATTGAGGGCGACGATTCTTGTTTGGTCAGGCTGAGCAACATCAGCAAAGATAACGTCCACCATACCTTAAAAATAACAGGGCAGCGCTTAACCAAATTACCTAGCAATGTGCATTCTGTATCTTTTAAATGTACCCATTGAACTTACCAACAAGCATGCGGTATTTGTGCGGGTGTCGTGCATCTTCAATGATGGGAATAATGTTGGTTCTCTTCTTGGCCACATTCAGCAAGTCTCTGCCTGATCTGTGGGAGAACTCGACAGCATACACCAACCCCTCCTATGAGGAGAAAATGAAGAAATTAGAAAACGTCATACGATGCTTCCAGAAATTTAAGTTAAATAATATTAAAGGGGTCATAAACTGAGAAATCAATATTCCCTTGATCTTTGGACACATAAGAGTGAGGTCACTGCACTATAAAAAGTTTCAGAACTCAAAACTTTCTTATTAGTCTAGAAACAGCTTATATTGAAGTCAATCTGCCAGAACAATAGCTTGTGTAAAGTGTTGCTTTATGATGTAATAGTGTGGATAAACCCCGCCTCCACAAGAGATCAGCACCTACTTCTACTGCCTGTTTAGCCCCTCCTACCGGTTCTACATCACTGCCTGTTTAGCCCCTCCTACCGGTTCTACATCACTGCCTGTTTAGCCCCTCCCACCGGTTCTACATCACTGCCTGTTTAACCCTTCCCACTGATTCTACATCACTGCCTGTTTAGCCCCTCCCACTAATTCAAACAGAAGGACATTTCGCACCGCGGGAACCTTTTCATAGTACCAGAACTAATTATTGAACTAACCACTTTTTGTCATTTTCACACCGCTGCAACTGGATGTGATTTTAGTACCGGACTGCCTTTTTCGAGAAACAAATTAGCTCCTACTCCGGAGCAGGGTCTAGGCAGTACAACTGGTACCATCCGTGATGTAAGCAGATATTGACTGTCCAGATGCGTTCGAAAATGCCCTCACCTGCCATGAGTTAAAACGCTGTGAAACATACTGTAAACATTGTGTCAATTTATTTCACAAGTATGATGACGGACGCTGAAGTGCAGGCACTTGTAGCAAATGTAGCACTGCCGGTTGTTGGAGATTCCTCCTTTCTATTCTTTCAATCGCTTTACGTATACGTCAACATTCCATGTCCATTATTGTAGAACCCGCGAGACACAACAAAAACAGTTTGATCACAGCGTCCTCCTTCCTGTTGTTAACATTTTTCTTCTTTGTTTCCGTTGTTGAAGGCCGGTCACAAATGACATTGCTGTCGACTGGCATACGTCCCTTCCTAGGACAAACTGTCAGTGAGAATCAGCTGCGAATGCCACCCTTTAAATGGTACTGGGAAGTAGTTCACGCAAATGTCCAAAAGGATGTAGGATGTAGACTGTCAAACTACACAACTGTTAGCCAATCATAGCAGTGGGTGTTTACATCCGAGTCTACAATCCTCCACACCTATTCAAACAGAGGGTGCAGATGAGGGGGTCAAAACAAGACCGAAAACAGCCTATTACTTCTAAATTATGATGTTTTTTTGATGTAAAAATCTTGATAACATGTGACCTCAGAGATTGATGTAAAATAATTTAAAAGGCATGACCCCTTTATTACTTCATTAAACAGCACTGTTAACTAATCTGAAGATTGTTATCTTTTCTATGGAACTGAAGAAGTTATCTGAAGTTGTGGAATAGATTAAGTTCAGAACTTAATGTCCAAGTATGATTGTTTAAAATGGCTGTAAAAAATATGGTTTTTGCAAGGTATAGAGAGGAAGGTCATTGATTAGGTGACAGTTCATTTATACATTTATTATTATTTTTATTTTTTTTCATTTGTCCAGCCAACCAGTTAATTATTAAAAGTAGTGGAGAAGGGGTAGTATGGAATAAGCTTATGCTTCTTCCAACCTTTTTGACATGTATAAGTTCTAAAAAAAAGTTTTTTCATTCATTCATTCAAAAAAACGAAATCTATTCAGAATAAGTAACTGATAAAGCTAAAATAGAACATAAAACAAAAATAACTGAAAAAAGTGTAAAAGTACACAAATTACTCAAACTATAAATTAAATTAAAACAAAAATTCAAATCCAAATAACGGAAAAAAAGCACAAAACACTACCAAACCTTCAAATTAAAATGAACTGAAAATACAAAGATTCTAAATATTATTAAATGGTATAGCAGCACATAAAAACAAAAACTACACTACTATTGGAATAATTGTAAAATGCTTCTATAGTTTGAGCTGTAATGCATTTAAACTTTTTTTTTCTATGTAAAAATATTATCCAAGCTTCATATTTAGACACGCCTATACCAGTACAATACACCGTATTATGCAGAAAACACATTCTTTAATGTTTCAGTGTTTTTTTTATTTTTTATGTTGATGTGTGCAGACGTGGTCTTTAACAATTATAAAGAAGACAGACACACATACCGGTCCAACAATGTCAGAAACATGGGACACAGTAGTTCCTGATGCGGCTCCTAGGTACATGACCTTCGCTCCTGGCTTGATGTGGATCTGGTCAATACCTCCTAAAATGGCTGCAGCAAGCTTCGACCGGAAAGGGTTCCATGCTCTATATTCTATTTTAGCTTCCCCTTCCTTATGTAAGAAAAGAAAATTTACATGTAATGAATGCAATGCTTTCTAAAACTACTCAAGTGAGCATCAAAGACATGCTTCCATAAGCTCACCTCAACACTTATTCTCTTCTCTCCATACACAGACTCTCCAACCACCATGTTCTTTGTGACCAGGGCGTCCTCTTTACCACGGCAGATAAAAACTCCTGGAATTTTAAACGGAACATGGTTATTTAACACATTCTCAGAAACAAAATGTTGTTGATTATGTCTGCATTTGAGAATGTTGTGATGTTGATGACCCACCTTCATGTCTATGGGGCTCTACGGTCACTTTTTTGCCCCCTCTGAACCCTCCTCGGCCTCTAGGAGTCCCCCGACCGCCACCTCGTCCTCGGAAGCCACCATCACCGCCAGGGGACCTGAATCCTCCGCCTTTACCAAACGAGACTAATTAATAAATGCTGTAGGAGTATTGTTCATTCTTAGTTAATGTGATCTAAAGTTGTTAAATAATGAACCTTATTGTAAAGTGTTACCAAAACAATATAAAAAAGTATATATTCATACACGCATGTTAAACAAAAAAATTTTTTAAACAAAAATTGTTCAACTGACATCTCTTTTCAGACAACATGAATTATATATATATATATATATTAGAAATAAAGTGAAAAATACAAATAAGCCTTACCTCCACCACCTCTACCTCCTCGAAACCCTCCTCTTCCACCTCGGTCTCCTCCTCTTCCCCCTCCTCTTCCTCCGAAGCCTCCTCGACCCCCACCTCCTCTTGGGGTGAATCCTGTGAAGAGAAGTCAAATATCAACTCACTGATGTCCAGCTTCAACTAACCCCTTATATTAGAAAAACCTTAGAACTCTTTCCACGAAGAAAGCTGTTAGAGATTACACGATTCTAAACAAGGGTTGCAACTGAGCTCTGGTGTTGAAATGTCCTCAACCGACCCAACTCAACTCCACAACTAACTCTATACAAAGTTAAATTCCATTCGTTGGTAACTTCGGTTTGCGTGTAATATGTATTGGTTACAGGTTGCTGAATGAACTAAAACTATTAGTTCTGGTGAGCATGATTTCACCAGTACATGTTTCGGGATCCTTGTTGATCCTGGAACAACATTCCAATGGCATTTTTAAGGAATAAGTTTTTAAGAAATGTCAAATTTAAGGTCACAATCATGGTTAGATGCTTCTACACACCTGTTATTGATCTATAATTTCCCTGATTTTAGGAATAAATTATGGGTAGGGTTAGGTTTAGGGGTGTCTAACTTGGTAAAATCACGGTGACCGTTTCTTTTACTAGGTTGTCGATATGAATATGGTCTGAGGTCATTTCCTAAACCTATGTGGTCCTCAAAACGTTTGGAAACTCAACCATGAAATTAAGCATTGTGCACAATGTCCAGGAAAAAAAAACATCTAACGCATAAAAATTACAAATATCATTTTAATTTGAATAAAACAACGCAGCTAGGTAAATTAGATCAATCTTAGACAAAAAAAAAATAACAACGTTAGCTAATCTTGTTTAGAGACATTCGCGTTAAACACTGCGAAATATCGTAGACTACATTGAAACAAGGTTTTTATAATACCACACTAAAATGTTTAAAGATAGTAATAAAATAACAAACAATGTCATTACATTTGAGAGAAAGATCGTTTCGTGCAGAAACACTTATGCGCGTGGCTAGCTTAACATGTTCACGCGCGAGCAAAATAAACACTTATTTGATCGCGCGACAATCAAAACCTTCTATGCACAACTATAAATAACTTACCTGGTCTCATTTTACTTCAGTATATATAGCTATTCCCAAAAATAGCTGCCGTTAATTTAGTCTACTCCTTCTTCTCTTGGCCTCTCCTCCTCCAGGCTCTTGCAGCACCGATCAGGTGGTCACGTGTGCGTCACGTCTTTTCCCATAATGCACTTGCAAAAAAAAAAAAAAAAAAAAAAAAAAAAAAAAACGTGGCTCTTGCTCGCTGTCCCGCCGTCTAGTGGGAGACATTGCCACTACAATACAATCACTCAACGTCGTCATTCAAGTCATTTTATAGAAATACAATTTGATTCAAGTGTATTAGAGACTAGTACTACACAAATATTTTAAAGTGATACCATGTTTTTGGATAGCCAAATGGAACAAGTCATCTGGGTGTCCACAGACTTCAAACCAAAACTCAAAGGATTTAATTAAGAGGAATCGGATACAATTACAAGTATAGGTCTCTGCAGGAAAGTAATGGGAGTTACGAGATCAAGGTGTTTTTACACCATGATACCTGATTAGTTGATGTAATAGTGACGTTACACTGTTAAAAAATTACTGTAAATTTTACAGTAAAATACTGGCAGCAGGGTTGCCAGCCAGGTACTGTAAATTTTACAGTAGTCGTACTGTAATTTAATTTACAGATTTTTCCTGTATTCTCAATTACAGTAAAATTCTGTAAATTAAATTACAGTAAGACTACTGTAAAATTTACAGTAACTGGCTGGCAACCCTGCTGCCAGTATTTTACTGTAAAATTTACAGTAATTTTTTTATATTTTGTATACTGCATTTTTACAAAAAAAATATATTATATACTGCATTTTTAATACATTGTATATGGCATTTAACAATTATTTAAATAGCAAATGCACACTTTCAAGTAGTTTACTGTGCAAAGCAATTCTTTGAAAAAAAGCATATGTGTATTTGCTATATTTAAAGTATGTAAAATGATAGCATACAATATATTTTCCCTATTGCTGACTTAACTTTAACTGCATAAAGTGTTATATAATGCATAACTTAATTCACCAAAAAAATATAAAAAAATAACATTTTTAAAATCTAAAAAAAAACAGGTCAAAATGTTATATATCACTTTCAAATTTACATAAAAAAATGACATAAAAAGTATATTATTTTGAACTCATTTTTATTTATTTTAAAATTATTTCATTTTTTTTTAAATGGATATGAAATTTTGGCATGATTTCTTTTTTATTACTTGGAACATAATGGCCATCATGGACCTTGACACAAAGAAATATTCAAACTGCGTTATAACCGAAACATGACCAACATGGTCATATTAAAACAGTTCACCCAAAAGTGAAAATTCTGTCATTTCTCACCCTCATGTCATTCCACACCCTTAAAACCTTTGTTCATCTTCACAACACACATTAAGATATTTTTTATAAAACCTGATGGCCCAGTGATGCCTACATTGCTAGCAAGATCATTTCCCTTTCCAATGCCCAGAAAGGTACTAAAAACATATTTAAAACAGTTTATGTGACTACAGTGGTTCAACCTTAGTGTAATGAAGCAATGAAAATACTTTTTGTGTGCCAAAAAAACTAAATAATGACTATTCAACAGTATCTCGTGATGGATGACACTGCTTCATGAAGCTTCAAAGCTTTATTAATCTTTCAGTTCAAATCAGAGCATATCAAACTGCCAAAGTCACATGATTTCAGTAAATGAGGCTTCGTTACGTCATAAGTGTTTTGAAATTTCAATGGTTCGTGTGACTTTTGCAGTTTGATACACGTTCTGAGCAAATGATTTGAAACAAAAGATTCGTAAAGCTTCTAAGCTTCATGAAGCAGTGTTTTGAGATCGCCCATCACTAGATATAGTTGAATAAAATCGTTGTTTTGGGAGATGGGGGTCGGGGGGGGGGGGGGTTGGCAAAAAAAGTATTCTCGTCGCTTTATAATATTTAGGTTGAACAACTGTAGTCACATGAATTGTTTTAAATGTTTTAGAGGCTTTCTGGGCATTGAAAAAAAGAAATGATCTTGCTAGAAATGCACGCTTCACTGAGCCACATCTTATTATGTGTTGTGAGGATGAACGAAGATCTTACGGGTGTGAAACGACATAAGTAATTATTGACTTAATTTTCATTTTTGGGTGAACTAATCCTTTAAAAACCACAAAGACATTTTCAGATAGCTATCATCATTAAGGAATAGACCAATATTGCCAAACAAGTCATACAAAAAAAAGTGATGCATGACTGACCGGAAGGAGCCGCGCACTTGCAGAAGTCATACAAACTTTCCATCAAACAGATAAAAATCAACCAAATAACAATTATGCTCCAGATGAAGTTCCATCCCAGGATTCAAAGTGTGACTAGAAATATTGAAAAGAGTAAAGAGGACAATACATTAGATATATTACAAAACATAATAATACTTTCAGAAACAAATAGGGGGAGGACAGATACAGTCAGAGACAGATACAGGGATGAGAGGTACAGTCAGAGAGAGACAGAGGGATGAGAGGTACAGTCAAAGGCAGATAGAGAACAATAAAAGGAAGACGCAATCTTGGTGTGTGTGTATCCTTACATTTCAGAAATTCCATTGGAATTTGCACAGAAGAGTGGCAACATGTGGGTTGACTGCCACACAGTTTCTTCTGTATCACTTGTCCTGTTTTTATTTCGATGGCACTTTTCCCTTGGCTTTGGGTCCTCTCTCTGGATTTATGCCCACAAAGCACCTAAAGGGTCATGAAACAGACAATATGTAATTAAGAGCGGTTTTAGGACCTCCAAGAAAGTTGGAGATGTCCACTAATAATAAAAAAAAAACATATTTAACTCAATAGCTTGCTGGTGTTAAATAGGGAGACAAATATATTCTCTTCTCGAGTTAAGACACATTGTTTTAAAGGCATCAACAGAAATAACACTGATAACATAACATTATTAAAAGGAATGTTCTGATATAACTTATCTATAAAATGCTGGTTCTGAAGTTGTTAGAATTCAACCATTACCTTTGAATGAACTCCAAGGTACACACTGCTTCCTCCTGATACTCAAGATTAAACTAGTAATAAGCAGCAAACAGAGTGGCAAGGCCGGACAGGAAACTGGGCTGAGTGCCCTCACACACCACCTCGCCTTCAATACTCAGCATCCAGTGCCCACTTGTCAAAGTGTCTCCTAAAACAATCAATATCACAATAGTAATTAATACCTATACCATTTTCTTTTTTTTTTTTGTATTTCAGATTTTTACATTTACATTACATACTATATTTAGTAGGGGTGGGATAAAAATGTGATTCTTAAATGTATCGCAATGCATAAGCAGACGATTCTGAACTGATTCACAAATGTCAAAAATAAATTTTCTAAACGTTAATTAATGTAATGTTGACGGAAAGTAAAAGGCGGATCTCTGAAACGCGGAAGTGCATGCCCAGACAGTCTGTGACATGCACATATTTCTTTTACTGTCTATGGTGTGTATCCACTGGCGCAGAGCAAGCGTTTTGAGACCTATAACGTTACTTGAGCGTTTTCAGTCCATTTAATGGAAGTTGAGCTTCCATAGTTGCATATGGTTTGTGGTGGATCGATTATGCAGCAAAATGCCTCCTAATGTGAAACAGACTGCAAGCACTTTGTTTTTTTCTTCCTGAACCTTCTGGTTGTTCGTTCATTTGAAATGACTCGAAAAAAGATTCGTTCATTTTGCTGAACGAGACTCAAAAGTCCGATTCGGTAAAATGATCCGAACTTCCCATCACTACAACTGATGATAAGATTCAAGTCATAGACGCAATAAAACAACTCGTTTGTTTATTGGTCAGTGTCGCGCATGATCAGTTCATTTGTTCAAGTGTCACCGCACTGATAAGGAGCATTTGTGCACCCTGTGCCAAAATACACACAAGATTTGCCGGCCGACATAAATATAGACACATATATATAAATAGCATATTTAATAATTTCAAGGAAAACGTATTTGGTTGCCCTAAGGTAATAAATTAGGCTAACTATACAAAGCAGACTTTATATCAAACAGCACCACTGAGAATTTATATGACACACACATCCTCCGTGAGCGACCCTGACTGACCGCGAGGCTTTAGAAACGCGTTTTATTTCGGCGCCCGTGTTAACAGATGACTGCATGTGCAAAGTTGTTTTACATCATAAAATAATCACGACGAAGTGTGCTGATAAACACTAAGTTACAGTGAATATAAACTATTAGCACTGAAACATGTCATTCATAACGAAGGATTCCAGAGATTTTCTGTCCATGGCTGCTATAGCGCCGGGGGATGTGTGAAATCCTACCGCGACCGCGCTACTGAAACCCCGCGCAATTCTGCCTCGCGCCCCGCGGACGGATGATGCTTGAATCTGGGGTTACCAATATAATCCGCGAATGTAGATGCATTCATATACTATAAACTACCAAACAAGAAATATAAAAAACTGAAGTCACTTACCACAGTTGTGAATCACTCCTCTTGTCTTTAACGTTAATCTCCTCGACCGTTGACGATGCGGCTCCGAAGATTTGAAATTTACAGCAAAATTCTGTAAATTTGAGTCAGACCTACACGTGACCCCAGAATGCATTGCAGTTTACAGCAATATGCTGTATTATTAAAAAACAGTCCGCGGCTGTAAAATAATGCTGTAATTTTTACAGCAATTCATTACAGTGTAGGTTTAGGGGTGGGGTTGGGTAAGGGGGATCATTTAGATTGCTTGATTCAGAAACACCCAGTAGTTTCAAAGCACCCACATGGTGATAAACGCCCACTTTTTCTCTGCAGATACAATTAGGGATGGTAGGAAAGAATTACAATAAAGGCAATGGAGGTGACTATAACTTCAGACTGAATACTGCAATTCAAACTGACAACAAAAAAATATTTGTTTTAATATTGTGGCTAACCCGTGCAGATGTTTATTAGATCATTCTTAGAGAAAAAGAGAAAAAAAAGATAAATGTCACTGGAAAGTATTTATTTGAGGGAAGAGCTACGTAGACTAGTGTACTGCATTATTCACTAATTCTTAAAGAAGTTCTATTATAGAGCTTGTGTGTTAAGTTCTGTGTTATTGTAATGTTTTCATCTTTGTGTAGTGGATGTAGTCGATGACTGTATGTTGTTTTAACTTATAATTCTAATTTCATATTCTCACAGAAACTAAATACAGAGCATAGTGTCTGAGAAATATCTTTTTTATTTAATCGCTTTCTTATTCACTTATTGCAAAAGAAACAAACATTTTATGAAATCTGGTGTTTAAAAAAATAACAAAACACGAAAGAAGAGCTATAAATAAGAGTGAGGTTGTTTCTCAAACAGAAATATTAATGATAGACAGAAGATATGGAAAATGAATAAAAATACCAAATTGGCTAGTAGCTACAGTACATTTCATAAATTTAAGATAAACAAGCAACAATTACGTTCTGTTTGTTGGGTGTTAATATCCCGGTTTTAGTGTTTGTGTGTTACATATCCGTCAATTGAAGAAATAAAATAATGATTTCCCACCATTAACCCTTTGGTAAATCTCACTCATACCATCCGTCAGTAGTAGTCTGTGTGGTCACTGTTTGCTAACAAAGAAATCTCCTCGTTACAGAAATTATATTCTAAACAGCATGTGTGTATAGTTCCATAGAGGATGTGCAATTTAAAGCATAATCTATGAATATTCAAAACGTCCTTTATAGGTAAACGATGTCCTTCATTACGAAAAGAAAAATGAACAACATTTTTGTTTGTTTGTTTGCTTTTTACCAGCAGTTTCACACAGAAAATACTAAGCTGTTTCTGTCATGAGATAAAAAATGTAAAGAAATTGAATGTAAAGAAATTGCAGCTATCTCACAATTCACAAAACATTTTTCTTGGAATACTGAGAAAAAAAAGTCATAATTCAGATTTTTTTCAGATTTACATTCAGATTACATTTAATTCAGATTACAAGTTTCCACCTCGGTTTCCTGTTTTTTTACCCCGGAAAAAAAAAATGAAAGGAAAAAAGCAATTGAGACATTTATCTCACTACATCTCAAAATTATTTTTTCCCATCTGAATTATGAGTTTATATATCGTAATTCTCAGTTTATATTCTTAGAACTGTGAGAACAAAAAAGGTCAAATCAAAGGTCAAAATTACCTTTTTAATTTTGTTTTTTTATCCCTTGGCAGAAACAAGTTTCCATATATTTTCTTTTCATGGAATATTTTTTGTTTGTTTGCAGAATTTCAAGTTTATACCTTTTTTTTTCTTTCTCAGAATTGCAAGATAAAAAGTTGTGTGAGATAAATTCGCAATTCCCCATTTTATGTTTTGTTTTTGTTATCCTGTAGTGGAAACAAGCTTCATAAAATGCTGCAGTGTAGCAATAAGCACCATCTGAAACAATAAATCTTAATCTCTATATATAAACTGGATTCAGAAATACTTATAAACCTCAACAGCAATGATGCAAGCTCAGTAGCATGTTAAGCACTCACAGTACAAAGCTACAAATATAAACATCTTATTAAAATAAACTGCATTTCAATTCAAGCTGATAGATTCAAGCTGATTTAAGCAGTTTTGCGCCTGAAGTTTAAAAACTTTACCATATGCACTTTCATTCTATTCTTGAACAGAGTTAACAGTACCAGCATGGGGTCAATGACAAAATGAAGACCTATAGGTCTATAGATTTGAAACTATTCCTCAGTTTATGTGGCTGAATTGAGTTTTTGTGTCTCCGTATATTTCCGTCTGCCACAAAGAGGCAGCAAAAGATTTCAGATTGCAATGTGTTAACTTATTCTTGCACACACTCCATTCTGTTCACATCACCATTGCTAACAGTGTCTTCTGATTCTTCTTCTTCTTCTTCTGCCTTGGTCATCTCCTCTGGGCTTGGGGGCTCTCCCAGGGTTGCTGGAGGTGAAATAGGGGGCAAAGGTATAGCTTCCCCTTTCTTTGCCAGTTCTGCTAGCTCGCGAGCGGAGCAGGAAGGGGTTGGTGCAGGGTAGGTGTGGTGGAACGTGTCATAATCCACCTCGTAAAATCCCTCCTCCAGCGAGAGCACAGGGGTGAAACGTTCTCCCCAAAGCACTTCTGAATTCAGGTACGAGCTTCGGGCTTGACATGTCATTCCTTCAGGAAAAAACAGAGGAAAATGGCCATGAGCACAGAAAAGAGATAACACAGTAATGCAGAAAGCTTCCAGTTTTCATTGTGATCAGTTATATTACAATTATATGTTTCTAAGTAATTTGGGGGCTGTTGTGTGAGCTAATAAAACAGAGATAAGACAGTTGTGCAGAAAAAAAAAATCTAGTTTTCATCATTAGTTCAGTATTGGCTACATATCAGAACCCCTTTTATAACCTTTGCTGAAGAACTGTTTCAGTATGTCTAATATATTCAAATATTCAAAAGTCACTGTGCTTCTGACCTTTGAAAGTTAATAAAGATCCTTTCAATATGCTAATAGAAATGTACTTAAGCTTAATTCATTAAGAATATCATGTTTTCTGTGAAACGCGGACATGCAGGCACATGCACCGCTGAATATTTATGGGCACACCTCCTAAAAATAGAATTCAAGCTTTCACATCATCTGCTTAAGTGAACCTCGAATAACCGCATCAATTACTCCAGAGATGTGCAGTTACAGAGCAACAAAACACACTTTCAACAAGCATCTCTTTTACGTCCACTTTTAACCACACACAGAGTGATAGAGGTGGTCATGATGAATATCTAGAAAACTTAGCAAATACCATTCATCAAACACATCAAAATTCATGAGATTCCCAGTGTACAGTAGTTCAATAAGTCATCAAACTATATTAGGCATTGAATTCTACTGCAAGAGAAGCTCCACTTTCACTGCTGACACTCTGCATTTGACTTTAACACCTCCATTTGGACATTTTAAACTGTTCATTTAAAACCATTCCAACTGTGAACAAAATGCTTTGTTAGTCACCCAGGAAAATCTAAAACATTAGACTATTCTAGAACCTAAACAGAAGTAGAATCAAAGCCTCACTGGTACTAAAGGCTTAATTTAAAAAAGGAAAGAGGTTTTAAAACATCTCACCGTGGGCAGTTTAAAAGGCTTTTTTTAAGGGTCTGTTCCAGGTTTAACATAGGTTAAGTTCTCTGAACAGCATCTGTGCCATGCCATCTACTACCACAGACAATTTTATCCCTCAGTTTGAAAAACGGGTTTAAAATAATGTAAGTCTATGGTGCAATCAACTCCAGAGGGTTTAAAAGTGTGTGCGGTTTGAATTATTTTCATTTATTTATTTTTTCTTACATACAGATAAATTATTAAAACTGTAAAGTTGTCTGAATCATCCTTTTAGTGATGACACTATTGTTCTAGGTGGATATAATTATGTGAATTGTATGGTCATGACAGGAGTAATATAACTTTGCACAGACAAGATTAATAAGCACTGTTATTACACTTAATACATATACAGTTTATGTTTTATACGGCTTATGAAACACTGTGTATTTTAGCATTTATCCCAGAGCAATAGAGTGATTAAGTATTTTTAGGCCAACCCAGAAGTCAGCGTCCCCCTAGTTCCCGAGACAAAAACCCAATAGGAATTTTCTAATGACTGTTGGATTATTGCACAATATAAGACTGGTTACAAAAAAAAATTTTTTAATGATAATCTTCCCAAATGAACACAACTTTTATGAATTTTGAAGCCAAAATACAATTGGCAGAAGTAAAAAGCTAAATTTACACTATAAACAAACCACGACGGTCACATGACCTCAATGCCTCCACCTTTAAGCTTCCGTCAACTCTTTCAGTCTTTATTTTAAAAACATATTTCTTGAACATTTGAATTAAAATAGTTTGGAAGCGCATGAAATCTTAATTCAAATTTTTAATTGTATTTTTATCTTAAAATGTGAAAAAAATCTTGTGTAAAAACTTATTTTATTTCCTTGCCTCAAAAAGCCCATATACTTTGGGACGATGTAAGTAGAACTGATACCCCCCCCCCCCAAAAAAAAATACAGGTCTCACAAAAACTGAGTGAACGATGACAACATTTTCATTTTTCAGAAAACGATTCCATTCAAAGGTATAGCTCTCAGCAATGATAAATCTGTCTTCATTTTTTGTTAGTTGTTTGAAATCTGTATGAATTTCTGTCTTCTGCTGAGCACAAAAAAGATGTTTACCGTTAGTTGGTTACCATCATTATTCAAAACATAAGACAGAAAAAAGAGAATCATACAAGTTTGAAGCATCTTGACGGTGACCAATTGATGACAGATTTCTCATTTTTCAGTGAACTATCCCTTTAAGAGCTGTTGCTCAGGTTGAGATTCAAACTATAATTGTTATGAGAACAATTATAATTGTTATTAGACTTGGACTCTCTGTTCATTACCCTGATTGGACATGAGCTACCAATCATAAACCTCTATTACTTCCATTACTTATTACTTTAAAGCCCCCAAAGGGCTTTATTTAGAAAATCAATAATTAATCTTTATAATTTTCCAATTCCGTTAGGCCTTGAGGTACAGACCTGACCTGAATAGTTCTGTATCATTTTCTGATACCGATTCTTTCACTGTTATCCTGCTTTTTATCTAATAATAGATTGGTTAAACCTACATCGACTGAAAGTGGGATGCTCTTGAATGTCAGATGTGAGACAAAAAAAGTATAACTGCACTGAACAAGTGATGATTGTGGACTGAATCAAGCTACTCACTGCATCCCACTCCTGAGCAATGATTCATTACTTTAGATGTAGGAGAGAGTGTGTTTGTGAGCGTGTGTGTGTATTTATGTGTACGTGAGTGGCAATTGCATTGTAGTTCTTTCAACTGTCTTCTGCACGCTAATTTCCCTGAGGCGGTTCTAATGACAGGCAATGAGCCTGTCTTACTGACAAACATCTAAAGAGTCCACCATCCTTCTGCTCCATGCAGGCAGCAATATCTGTCTTTACTGTCACAGAGCACAATGCAAAAGCTTATTAGCATAGTGTAATTGCAATTGCTGTCATATGAATTCACTGTCAATATAATTAGAAAATCCCATGAAAATATCACATCATGCCCTGCTGTCAGCATTCGGTTACCAGGGGAACTTTGTTACATCTTGTAAATTTCCATGTTTAGGGGCAACTCTTTTACCGGCAGTTTTGAAGGAAGATCAACATTCGCGACGAAAAAATATGTGCAAACTGTATTGAAGCAGAGATCAGTTTGTTCCTCACTTTCCGCGCTGACGCAGAGATCGTTGCTTCTGTGAAAACATAACGTGCCTAATGTTTTCGACTCGTAAATTACACGTCACGCCCTGATGTCACGTGTCGTTACGGCATCTTTACGGGTTGTTGACACAGAGTGGTCATTGTGTGCATGTGACAACAGTATCACAGATTCTCCACAGATATGACTTTTGTGGGAGGGCTGCAAGAAAACAGCCACTCCTCAAGAAAGGTCACATGCAGTCATGACTGAGCTTTGCCAAAACACACCTTTAAAACGAAAATGAATTATTTGGCCTCAACAGCAAACAATATGTCTGGCAGAAATCCAATACCGCGCTCACCATCCAGCTAACAGCATTCCTACAGTAAAGCATGGATGTGGTGAGATCCTGTTATGGGGTGTTTCTCTGCAGCAGGGACTGGAGCACTTGTCATAGAATGAAGAAAGGAAGGAATAGATAGATAGATAGATAGATAGATAGATAGATAGATAGATAGATAGATAGATAGATAGATAGATAGATAGAAAATGGATGGGGCAAAATACTGTCAAATTCTTGGGGAAAAACTGCTGCCTCTGCTAGAAAGTCGTCAATGGGAAAAAGGTTAACATTCCGACACGATATTGACCCAAAGCACACAGAAGAAATGAGTATACCGTGATTGAAAGAGGAAAAGATGTCCTTGCATGGCCTAGTTAGAGCCCAGACTAAACCCCACTGAAAATCTGTGGAATGACATGAATACTGCAGTCCACAAACCATCACCCTCAAATTTATCGAAGAGTGGGCAAATATTGCAAAGTCTAGATGTGCAAAGTTAGTAGACAGAAATCCAATCCTAATAGACTAAATTAAAGCAAAAGGTGCTTCAACAAAACGCTGACACAAGGTGGTGATCTTTTTTCCACCACACTGATTCTGTTTTTTTTCTTCTGACATGTTGGTGTTATATCTTTCACTTGGAAAAGTTGGACTGAGTAAATACAGCTGGATAAAACAAAAACTGTAAGTCTTCATTTCAGGCTGCAAAGCAACAAAATCTGATTATTTTAAAGGGGGTGATTCATTTCTATCCCCACTGTGTGTGTGTGTGTGTGTGTGTAGGGGTGTAACGGTACACAGACATGATGGTTTGGTACGTACCTCAGTTTTGATGTCATGGTTCGGTATGGTTTTGGTTCAGCAGGGAGAAAAACCAAACATAAAATTGCATTTTTTATTAAATCATGGTTAAATTAACATATTGTTCTTTTTGGTAATTAACTTACATAGAGAAAATAGATAGAGAAGAAAATAGATAGAGAAAAACCTCAGCTCATGCGCTAAAACTATAGGGAGTCCTTTTACATTACGATGAGTTAAAATTAACAACAGAGCCCAAACTTAAATTCAGTTACTATTTATTTTTAAATATAATAATCAACGTTCAAATTAAAAAAATGTATGCAAAACTGTAAACTGCACATAATGCAATTTGTTTTTAAATTAACTAAATTTCTCTTTGTTGTTTAAATATAATCTTTACTCTTCTCTAGTCTTCATTTCTCTAGCAAAATAACGAGCTGTGGACACTGATGACTTGCCTGAGGTAAATGAAATGTGACATTTTGTTTATACGCTGCTCAGCTGATGTCTTTCCGCGGTTGAAACACTAATTGAGTGATTACATAAGGCATGAGATGTTCATTCGTGTTTATTTCATATTAAAACTAACTCACTCGCTCTCTCGCACTGTCATTTAAACTTAGGCATTTATACCATGATCTGTCACGGCACATCAAAGAGTTTCCGTACGGCATTAAGTGTTTGAATTTCCTGAAAAAAGAAAACCCACATAAATTGAACGATGAGACTTGATTTCTTGTCAAAAGTTAACAATATAGTTTTGCTCATGCAGTGGTTATAACAATGCTGTATTCGTTCTGTACATATGCTTACTGAATGAAAGAGTATGCGTACCGTTACACTCCTAATATGTGTATATGTATATGTATTTATTAAATTTAATTGTATGCATTTAAATTAAAAATTAAATTAAAATTAAATAAAAAAAATAAATTTATGCATTTAGCAGACGCTTTTATCCAAAGCGATTTACAGTGCATTCAGGCTAAAAATTTTACCTATCATGTGTTCCCAGGGAATCGAACCCCAAACCCCAGCGCTTGATATTGCAATGCTCTACCAATTGAGCTACATGAACACACACATACATATATATATATATATATATATATATAATTGTCAAAAGTACATTACGAATTTGACATTTTTTCAATGAAATCTCTCCTTGCACATCAAGACTGTATTAACGTGGTCAAAAAAAACTTTGGGAAACAGTATTACAATGTAACATAACTGTTTTCTGTTTTAATATGTAATGTTCTATTTTAAAATGTAATTTATTCCTGTGTTGCAAAGGTGATTTTTTAGCAGTCATTACTCCAGTCTTCAGCATCACATGATCCTTCAGAAATCATTCGAAAATATTGACTTGCTGCTTAAGAAACAATTTCTTATGATTATCAATGTTAGTTTACAGATAGTTTATGGAGAAACAACGATATACAATCATCCAAATGTTTGGTGCATGTGTGTGTGTGTGTTCAATAGAAAGTAATACTATGATTCAGCAAATATGAATCAAATTGATTTAAAGTGACAGTAAATTATTTATAATGTTACAAAAGGTTCTATTTCAAATAAATGCTGTTATTTTGAACCTTGTATTCATTAAAGAATCAAGAAAAACTTGTTTCAGATGTTAAGTTTTTAACATCGACAATAATAAGAGCCATTATTACTAACTGAGCAGCAATAATAATTGAGCAGCCAATCAAATCAAGCATCGATTAAACATTTACTTTATTATTCAAAAATGTGTAATCTTGCTTACAATTTGTTTAAACCATGTCTCCTGTTCAATGACAGTCAATGGAGAAACATGTTTTTTTTGCCTACATAACGGTGTAATTATGGCATTGCCAGCACTCATACTCTGTGATCTACTCTCACCTGTGGCCTCCACCATTCCTTCCAGAATGACCACTATTTCAAACTCTTCTCGTGCCAGTTGCTCCTGAGAGATGTCCCAGAAGGGGCTGTTCTTGTTGATCTCATGGCAAATAATCAGCGGCGAAACCAGGAACAGGCGATCGTCCCCCGTGTCAAAACCCACGTTGATGTCCGTCTGGTTTAGGGGGATGAACTCTCCTTCCTTTGTCTGCTTAGAGCGGATGAGCTTGGCCCTGATGGAGGCCTCCACTATGTGTGAGTTACGCAAGTCCCCCACACGAAACATCAAACACAACTTGCTGTCCCGCATGGATATCACAGCTGTGCTGGAAAACATGAGTGTTTCAGCACGTTTCTTTGGCTGTGAGATTTTGACAAACATGCAGCCCACCATGAAGGCATTGACGATGGAGCCCAAGATGGCCTGCACCAGAAGCAAGATGATGCCCTCCGGGCATTTGTCTGTTATGACGCGGTACCCATAACCAATGGTAGTCTCAGTCTCGATGGAAAAAAGGAACGCAGAGACGAAGCCATTGAGGTTATTCACACACGGCGTCCACTCATTGTCATCAGCGTGGTCCAGATCTCCACGGGTGTAGGCGATGAGCCACCAGATGAAGCCAAAAAACACCCAGGTGGTGGTGTAGACCAGCGTGAAGACCAGCAGATTGAAGCGCCACTTTAAGTCTACAAGTGTGGTGAAGATGTCCGTCAGGTAACGGTAGGTTTCCCGCACGTTTCCATGGTGGACGTTGCACTTGCCGTCCTTTTCCACATAGCGCTGACGCCGTTTTCTGAACGGACCCCCAGTGGGATCGGAAGCATCACCACCTCCCAGAACTCCCCTAACAACCATCGTACGGTCTGTGGGGATCTACCGTCAAGAATGGAAAAAGTAGTAAGAAAGGAAACAAGTTTGGCTTAAAGAAAAGATTAAACAATAGCAGTTAGCATCAGACTCCATCAAGATACGGTAAACAAAACTTGAGAAATATTGAGATACGAAATATTTTTATAAGCACCAAATCAACATATTAGAATGATTTCTGAAGGATCATGTGCCACTAGGGTGACCATATGCGCCGTTCATATGGGACACGTCCCAGCCAGGATTTTAATAATGCCAAAAACATCCAGAGCAGTTTGACCAATAACATGCAGGTATTGTACATAATCGACCAATCGTGGGGCTTCGTGTGAGAAGGTGAGATCTAGAGGGAACGATCAAAGTGATGCAAATATGCGCACGTGTTTGTTCGTTCGATTGACTTGAAGTGTCGCTGTGCACAAATCCAAAAAAAACAAAAAACAAAGTGCGCAACAATGTTTCAAGTCAAACGAATGGACAAACACGTGAAAGCGATTCGAAAGCATAAGGAGCCATCTGCTCTGCTCTTTATAGCTCTCATGAATGTTACACAACGATCAACCTGCACAGTGCAAATAGCCAAAACCTGGATATTTTAGGCAATCTTAAAATCCTGGCTGGGACGTGTCCCGTATGAACGGCGCATATGGTCACCCTATGTGACACAATAATAAATTACACTTTAAAATACATTAAAATAGAAACTGTTATTTCAAACTGTAATAATATTTCCCAATATTACTGTTTTTACTTTATTTTTGATCAAATAAATGCAGCCTTGGTGAGCATAAGATCTAATTGACCTCAAACTTTTCAGATTGCTTCTTTTTGTTCTTGGTTAGATTGAATGTAGTTGCTTAGCAAGTTCAACATTCATACATGTAATTAAAAAAAAAGCATAAAAGAAGAGTAAATAAGAAACTAAACTTACTTTTTCATTGGGATCAGTCCATTTTTTTGGCAGCCTGATGCCTTGTTTTTCCACATCCTGGCCCTTAAAACCACTCATGGCCCGGAAGCCGCAGACGTTGTCTCTGATCCAACACAGTAGCTGGAGCTCTCCGACTGTTAGAAGAAAACACATGAAAACTAGTAGGTGAAACTCATAATGGAGAGCAAAGACTGGAGCAATTTATCACAAACAGTGAGATAAATGTGCTTGCAAGCAGTCTTAATTATAATCAGTGTTAAATTATGTTGCTTCACAGTGTTTGCTTACCTACACACCACATTTCCACAATTAGTCCCTGAATCTGCTTCACAAATCAGTGCAGTGAATTAAGCACTGAATACATTAACAGTTAAAATGCAAGGGTCATCACTAAAAAAGTTTGTTTACACCAAGTCAGCTCAGATAGTTGTAGGAAAATTCACAGAAACTGGAATTAATGCATTTTAACATGAGAAACATGATTTTATTGGTTTGCAATATTTGCCAAATAAACCACAAGCCTTTGACCTAAAATGTTAGACCAGCATACTAAAAAGATTCACTAAGAAATGCTAAAACATTTCACAAATCATTACAAAAAAACGACAAGTAACACACTGAACATTATAAGTGCAATTTTAAAATAGAAAGACTGAAATTGTGTTTCATTGTCAGATGTGCTCCATTAATCTGTTTTATTTAAAATAAAAACATTATTAAAAAAATACTGTGCACTATATTGTTTTGTATCTTCTACCACAGGATGGCCCACACCAGGCTTCTTAACTTCACCCAAAAACTTAAATTGTCATAATTTACTCACCCTCCGTTTGTTCCAAACCCGTATGAGTGTCTTTCTTCTGTTGAACACTATTGAAGGTATTTTGAAGAAAGCTGGTAACCAAATAGTTGACGGTAGCCATTGACTTCCATAGTATTTTTTCCATACTATGGAAGTCATTGGCTACTGCCAACATCATCTTTTGTGCTCAACAGAAGAAAGAAATTCGTACAGGTTTGGAACAACTTAAGTGTGAGTATATGATGACAGAATTTCATTTTTGGGTGAACTATTCTTTTAAAAAGCTTAACAGACCAGGACTACACCAGCAGTCTTTTAAGCAGGGTTTAAATATGTGTATTTTTTTTGCATACAAAAATCATCACGAGCAATGACTTTCAATTATTTTAAAGAAAACGCTACAAAACCCTGCAAACGATTCAGCTTCATCTCCTTATATACATACATACATACATAAAACACTTTTTTCCACATGATTGATCACGTTCACTGAATGTTGAATTCCACATCTGTTTCTACACATTAGCCATTAGCTCAAGTCCCCAAAGGCATCGTGGCTCTCCCTCTCTGCCCAAGCATCACCCAACAGCACCGACAGCAGGTGCAGGTGAGTACCAGTGGGTTTTTTAATAACACACATGTGAAAGCAATATTAATGATGGCATGCTTCATGGGGAACATGGAGCAAGGCAGTCTGAGGCAGATGGGGGCAGACGGCACCCACTAGGAGATCTGATAAGACATGGTCCAGAGAGAGAGAAAGTGATAGAGGGAGAGAAAGAGGAAGATTGAGAAAGTGACAGATAACAACACATAAATTTGCTGTGCAAGATTAGAAGGGTGTGCAACAAAAATCTTTAGGAGCCAAGAAAACAAACAGTCCCTATTTAGCAAGACCATAAACAAGTTAAACTAATCTTTATGTAGGTAGCTGAATACTTTCTTTAATTGGTCCCAACCATGTGAGATAAAGCGGCAAGTGATACACTTGAAAGTGGGTGGGCGATACGGCAAAAATATCATAGCACAATTTTTTTTTTTTAAGGAAATTCACAATTTTATCATGATTCTTTGTCATGCTGATTTTACTATTTGCAAGTTGTCTGAGCAATACAGCCAAATTCATTTTTGACAAAAAAAAATACAGTTTTTTGGGTTCATTTTAAAGCCTTCTATCAATTTAAATAAAAAAGGAACTAAACTGGAACTTAAAAACATCCTCAAATGGCACACAAACCCTGGTGTCATGCCTGCTTAGGACTGTGGCTTAGTGTTGTGATTGGCAGGATTGCATGAACTGCACATGCAAGAACACTTAGTAGTAGTCACAACTTCTCAGAGTTGAACTAGCAGAGGAGAGAAGGCTAACTTTGGTCATTAGCCTCTGCCATATCATTGCATAAGTGCCACGAGCAGACACTAGAGATGGCCACACTGCAGAGACAATAGCGATGCTTCCTGCTTTCACGTCTGTAGTTAATCCTCAGGTCCAAACAAAGCTCTGCAGAGTTCCTCAGAATATAAATGTCCTGCTGTCACGGTAGGAAATCCAGTGTTTCCTCCGTGTCATGTTTTGTGTTTGTTTTTGTACTTACGTTGTCTCCATGTGCTCGTTTAGTTGATTGTCATCACCTGGGTGTTGATTGTCTCGCTCCAGCTGATCCTCATCACACCTCAGCTACTTATACTCACCTCGCTCTCTCTCTGTTGTCAGATCCTCTCTCATTTCTCCGTGTCCTAGTTGGATTACCGTCTTCCGTGTTCGTGTGCTGGATTGGGTTCGTGTTGTCGTCCTCGTGTCAGTGTTCCGGTCTGTTCCTGGTTTCAACCATTGACCACCTTCACCTGCACCATCGACTTCACCATCCAGCTCTTCTCACGCCACCGTAGACCTTCCTTGCCATTGCCAACATTCTGGACTCTCTTTCTAATAAACATCATCTGATTGCCTGCAATTGCTTCCTCCTCTTTTACCTGTCGTTACAGTAGGATCTGACCATCATGGAAGCAGCAGGCGATCGCTCCCCATCTCATCTGGAGGAATTTCTGCAGAGAGCCGTGGGTCGTATGGATCGCCAAGACAAGGCGATAGATGAGATGGGTCGAGCCTTCCAAGCAATGGTGACGAAGGTGTCCGAGCTCGCTCTCCAGACTCAACACCAACAACAACCGCCACCCGCTGCGCCTCCCACGCCACCCCCACCGCCGATCGTCTCCGGGGGGATTTCCCAGCCCGAACCACGCCTCCCCATCCCTGAGAAATATGCGGGTGAGCCAGAGTTTTGTCGATCATTTCTATCTCATTGTTCTCTGCACTTCGCCCTGCAGCCCCGCACGTTCTACACCGAGGAAATGAAGGTGGCATTCGTCTTGTCACTACTGACGGGAAGGGCTGCCCTCTGGGGGACGGCGGTGTGGGAAAACCAAGACAGCTGCTGTGCCTCGTTCCACGCCCTTTCGGAGGAGATGAGACGGGTCTTCGACCGCTCCGTCGCCGGGAGGGAAGCGGCTAGACTTCTCACGGACCTACGTCAGGAGGACAGGTCCGTATCCGATTACTCGATTGAGTTCCGCACCCTGGCGGCGGAGTGTAAGTGGAACGAAGAGGCGCAGTGGGATCACTTCCTGCATGGGTTGGCTGACCGCATCCAACAGGAGATCCGCGCCGTCGAGCTCCCCACTTCTCTCAATAGCCTGATTGACCTCACCATCAGAGTTGACAACCGACTCGATCAAGCCGCCAGACGGAGGGGGAGAGCAGTTCTCGCGAACAGACCGGAGGCTCAGTGTCAGCGCTCAGAGGTTGCGGTCAGCCCACCGGGAGATCTTGAACCCATGCAGGTGGGGCGAGCTCGGCTCTCCCGGGAGGAGAGGATCAGGCGGAGATCCCTGGGACTATGTTTATACTGCGGCAGCCAAGAACATCACATCCAGCGCTGTCCGGTAAGAAGACCTAGCCCGATAGTAAAACTGAGGCTACTATCGGGTGGGATCTCTGCCAGGAAGACCTCATCTACATCGACACTCCTTCCGGTGAGTCTACGGTGGTCCACCCACGCACTCGATCATCACGCTTTGTTGGATTCTGGGGCCGAGGGTAGTTTCATGGACTTTAAGTTTGCCACTAAACTCAACATTCCTCTCACCTCCCTCAAACACCCCATTGCACCTTTTGCTCTCAACGGACACAAACTGCCAGTCATCACACAGACCACTTTACCTGTTTCCCTCATCACGTCTGGCAACCATACGGAGGAGATTTCATTTTACATCACGGACTCACCTCAATCCCCCATTGTTCTCGGTCACACCTGGCTCCAGAAACACAACCCCAGGATCAATTGGCGCCTCGGATCTGTGATTAGCTGGAGCGAGGAATGTCATTTGTCTTGTCTTTTGTCTGCTGGTGTTAATGTTTCTGAGTCTGTGTTTCAGGGGGAAGCAGTGGATTTGGCTAGCGTGCCCGCGGAGTACCACGACCTGAAGGAGGTGTTCAGTAAGTCTCGTGCTGATTCTCTTCCTCCTCATCGTCCCTATGACTGTGCGATAGAGTTATTGCCAGGTACTTCTCCGCCTAAGGGCAAGTTATATTCTTTGTCTATTCCAGAGACGGCGGCCATGGAGAAATATATATCCAGTTCTCTAGCAACGGGGTTTATCCGCCCTTCCTCTTCTCCAGCGGGGGCGGGGTTCTTTTTTGTGGGAAAGAAGGACGGATCCTTGCGACCTTGCATTGACTACCGAGGGCTGAACAACATAACGGTAAAGAATACCTATCCTTTGCCGCTTATGTCTTCAGCTTTTGAGAGGTTGCAGGGAGCGTCCGTTTTCACTAAATTGGACTTACGTAATGCTTATCATTTGGTCCGCATCAGGGAGGGGGATGAGTGGAAGACTGCCTTTAACACCCCTAGAGGCCATTTTGAGTACTGCGTGATGCCGTTCGGGCTAACGAACTCGCCGGCAGTCTTCCAAGCACTCGTTAATGACGTGTTGCGAGACATGGTCGATCTGTTCATATATGTTTACCTGGATGACATATTGATTTTTTCTTCGTCTCTCCAGGAACACGTGCAACACGTACGACGAGTGCTTCTGCGGTTGCTAGAGAATGGATTGTTTGTCAAGGCGGAGAAATGCGTTTTTCATGCACAGTCTGTTTCTTTTCTAGGACACATCATTTCGACTGAGGGTGTTCGCATGGATCCTGAGAAGGTTAAGGCTGTGGTAAATTGGCCATCCCCAGAGTCTCGCAAGGCCCTGCAGAGATTTCTGGGGTTCGCCAATTTTTACCGGCGTTTCATTCGCAATTTCAGCCAACTAGCCGCTCCTCTGACCGCCTTGACCTCCCCTAGTTTGACGTTCAGGTGGTCAGACGCAGCTGAGGCTGCGTTTGCCAAACTGAAAAGCTGCTTTGTTTCAGCTCCCATTCTCGTTACCCCTGATCGCTCACGTCAATTCATAGTGGAGGTCGACGCGTCAGAGGTGGGGGTAGGAGCAGTGTTATCCCAACGCGCATCCTCAGACGGAAAGGTGCATCCATGCGCGTATTATTCTCACCGTTTATCTCCTGCAGAAGTTAATTATGACATTGGCAATCGAGAGTTGTTGGCAGTCAAACTTGCACTGGAAGAATGGCGTCACTGGCTTGAGGGGTCGGGTGTACCTTTCATTTTATGGACGGACCATAAGAATCTCGAATACATTAGAACCGCCAAAAGACTTAACTCCAGGCAGGCTCGGTGGGCATTGTTTTTCGGTCGTTTCGATTTTACACTTTCTTACCGGCCGGGTTCCAAAAACATCAAACCCGATGCTTTATCCCGTCTTTTTGAGCGTTCCGATCGTACTGCTACTCCCGAGCCCATTTTACCGGGGACCATCATTATCTCCGCGCTCAGATGGGAGGTCGAATCGAAGGTGTTGACTGCCTTAGAAGGGGTAACGCCCCCGGCTCGTTGCCCACCGAACCGATTGTTTGTGCCGGAGGGGTTACGGTCAGACGTTCTCCAGTGGGGTCATTGTTCCAGTGTTGCTTGTCACCCAGGGGTTAGTAGAACTAGATTTCTAGTCAAGCAACGATTTTGGTGGCCTGGTATGGCTCGTGACGTCCACGATTTCGTCTTGGCTTGTTCAGTTTGCGCTATTGGTAAGACTTCCAATCGACCTCCAGATGGGTTACTCTTACCGCTGTCTGTCCCTTCGAGACCCTGGTCCCACATTTCGCTAGATTTTATTACCGCCCTCCCGCCCTCTAAAGGCAATACGGTGATTTTAACCGTAGTGGACCGGTTCTCGAAGGCGACTCATTTTATTCCCTTGCCCAAATTACCTTCAGCCAAGGAAACAGCGGTAGCTGTCATTGACCACGTCTTCCGTATACATGGCCTTCCGACAGACGTGGTTTCTGACAGGGGTCCCCAATTTGTGTCCAAATTTTGGCGAGAATTTTGTAAATTGTTAGGAGCGACTGTTAGTCTTTCTTCCGGGTTCCATCCCCAGAGCAATGGTCAAACCGAGCGAGCCAATCAGGATGTCGAGAGGGTTTTGCGATGTTTGGCTTCCAATAATCCTTCGTCCTGGTGTCAGCAACTCTCAGTTGTGGAGTACGCACACAATTCCTTGCCAGTGTCATCTACGGGCATGTCTCCATTTAAGTGTAGTTTAGGGTACCAACCACCTAATTTTGTCAGTACGGAATCCGAGGTTTCGGTCCCCTCCGCACACGCACTAGTCCAGAGGTGTCACCGCACCTGGACCAGAGCTCGCAGAGCTCTGCTCCAGGCTAGGTCGCGCACCAAGGCTAAGGACGATCGCCACCGGTCGAAGCCCCCCCCGTTACGTCGTCGGTCAAAGAGTGTGGCTTTCTACCCAGAATATTCCTATGCGTTCCGTTTCTAACAAACTTGCTCCCAAATTTATTGGCCCGTTTTCTATTACCAAGATTATTAATCCGGTAACCGTGCGTCTTAGCCTTCCTCCGGCGTACAGGAGGATTCATCCCGTGTTCCATGTGTCCAAAATTAAATCGGTGATTTCTTCCCGTCTTAATCCGCCTGCCCCGGTTCCCCCCCCGCCTCGTCTCGTTAATGGGGAAACCACCTATTCGGTTAATCGTATTCTGGACTCTAGACGGAGGGGACGCGGTTTTCAGTACTTGGTGGATTGGGAAGGTTACGGTCCGGAGGAGAGAAGCTGGGTTCCTGCTCGGGACATATTGGATCACCACCTTATAGATGATTACAATCTACAGGTAAAGCAGGCTGGGAACGTCAGGTGACGTCCTAGGGGAGAGGGTACTGTCACGGTAGGAAATCCAGTGTTTCCTCCGTGTCATGTTTTGTGTTTGTTTTTGTACTTACGTTGTCTCCATGTGCTCGTTTAGTTGATTGTCATCACCTGGGTGTTGATTGTCTCGCTCCAGCTGATCCTCATCACACCTCAGCTACTTATACTCACCTCGCTCTCTCTCTGTTGTCAGATCCTCTCTCATTTCTCCGTGTCCTAGTTGGATTACCGTCTTCCGTGTTCGTGTGCTGGAATGGGTTCGTGTTGTCGTCCTCGTGTCAGTGTTCCGGTCTGTTCCTGGTTTCAACCATTGACCACCTTCACCTGCACCATCGACTTCACCATCCAGCTCTTCTCACGCCACCGTAGACCTTCCTTGCCATTGCCAACATTCTGGACTCTCTTTCTAATAAACATCATCTGATTGCCTGCAATTGCTTCCTCCTCTTTTACCTGTCGTTACACCTGCATGTTCACTGATAAATATTTAGGCAATTTTTTTAAGCTTTCATCTACTGAGAATGCAGTAAATATCCCCCCAAACCAGTAAAGAAAATGAAATACTTCATCCAGTTTGACCAAATCAGGATCCCAGACGACTTCGGAACGAGACACATTTCACAGTCAAACACCCTGCAGCTCAGCCACAACTGTGCCACTGTCACTCTGTCTGAACTGTTGCGTCATCACAGACCCAAACACTGGACAGTACCAGGGGTCAGTGTAAAATGTCACCAACTGGAGTGAGCAGCAGGAGAGCACTCTTTCTCCTCTGTGACTCTCTCTGAGACGGAGAAGAGCACACAACCACAACAAGCCACGAGGGACTAAAGCACTTTTCCACTTTTTAATCATTGTTTTATTATCTCCTAAATCTCCAAAGGTAATATTAATTATCATTATTATTATTATTTATTTATTTTTACTATTTTTTATAGAAAATGAAAGTTGTGCCAATGCTTTTGGATTTTTTTCTGAAACAAGGACAATTCCAAAATAAATAATAATAATAATAATTAATAAATAACTAATAATAAATAAAATAAAAGTATTTCTACATCTATCTATCTATATCTATCATTCTATCTATCTATCTAATTATATACATTAAAAATATTAATAATAATTTTGCAATTCTTGCATAATTAGACAAAATTAAAAATAATGCACACAGAATAATAAAAAATATTCTGTTACATTCTGAAATTAATAAATGATTATAAATCATTATGAATATAATTTTGTTAACAAGTAAAAAAAAAAAAAAAAACACCAGGTCAAAAATGTTTCTTTAGCAGCATACTAGAATGATTTCTGAAGGATCATGTGACACTGA
Organism: Carassius gibelio; assembly: GCF_023724105.1. Classification (NCBI taxonomy): domain Eukaryota; kingdom Metazoa; phylum Chordata; class Actinopteri; order Cypriniformes; family Cyprinidae; genus Carassius; species Carassius gibelio. The sequence continues at coordinate 5,728,813 of NC_068386.1, read as the reverse complement.
AGACTGGATTTATGAAGCTAAAAATTCACAGGAATAATTTTTTAATAATATAAAATTATATCAATTATAAATATTTCAATTATTATTTATATTCAGATTCATGATGGATTTTTATGATATATGACTGGGATGTCTGGGTCTGGGTCAAGATTCAAACCATAAAATACATACATAAAAACGAATTCAGAAAAATAGAAGAAAATAAAAAACAACGACAAAAATTATAATCATGGTAAAAAGTGTTCTTCATTCAACAAAAGTAAAAAATAAAACACAAAATCCATTGGCTTTAATAAAAATCAACTCCTTGGAAATAAAAGAGTAGCAAGGACCGCTAATTGGATGTCTCTTTATACGAGGTCACCTCTGAAGGAAGACTATCAGAGAGATAGCATATAACCTGGGCGCCAAACATGACTGTTATTTCAGTTGGCCTTCTATTAGCTGAATGCTAGACTCCAGACAGCATGTGACAGAGACGGAGAAGACATAATAACGACTATAATGCTGAAATGCATTAGACAGCGCTCAAGAAAAGACCCACGAGATGGCTTAGACTGATCTCCGTCACAGGCTCTGACCTTCATGTCTTTTGTTTTAAATGTGAAATGTCTTAATTCACTTGCTTTATGATCTACAATCAGTGGTGAGATATGTCTCTGACTACCTCAAGGGCAAAAACAGGCTTTTCTATTGCAGACCCATCCAGCAGTGGGGAACTGGAGAGCCCTGACACAGAACACGAACTCACAGCTCCCACGATTTGCATAATTACCTTTTCAACCATTTTTACATAATCCCTCTGTTTCACAGATAGACCGGATCATCATCGCCTGGAGAGTTCACCTTGAGTTCACCTTTTAGCCGTGGTCTAATTGCATCATGGATGTCCTGTGTGTATTCAGTTATCTGACTGCACTACATGCTACATGCATCACGCTCTGGAAATGTGGATTTAATAAGCTTTGATATGTCACACTGAACCCTGCACATCACAGGTGGGAGACTCTAAAGGACGTGATAACAGTTTGCAGACTTTCAGAGTTAGCACATCATGCATCAGACTTGATGCCTTATTTAATTTGACTAGAATCAAAAGAGCGCTGCAAGGGACAAATATAGTCTGTTCAATATGTCCAGTGTTGGGCAAGTTACTTTTAAAAAGTAATTAGTTACAGTTACTAGTTACTTCTTCCAAAAAGTAACTAAATTAGTTACTCAGTTACAAATTTTAAAAGTAACTAGTTACTTAAGAAAGTAACTATTGCGTTACTTTCAAGTAAAATTTAATTTTAAATGCTCAAATGTGACCCCACCTCTACCCCTCTTTAAAGGAACTTAAAATACATGTGCATGTTCAATTATTTATGATAAATCTGAATATTATAATGAAATGGACACTTAATACAATACATTATTAACAGAAACATGAAACATTGTACACACATCTAAAAAAAAAAAAAATGTTGCTGTGGGACAAAGTGAGACTAGCCTCCAATCAAATGCCATGTATGTAGATATTATGTTTATATAGTGGATCAATGCAAATAACACGATAGATTTTTGGGAGCTTTTGATATTTCCTTTTATTGTTTCTTTAATTTCTTGAAGGAAAAAGTAATGTATATACTTCCATTTAGAGAAGGCTACTTTTGGATTATTTGGGCTCCTTGCCATACCTGTCTCTCGTTGACTGACTGGCTTGTGTTGTTCCTTGTGTGTCCTGTCCTGTCCGACTATGCGTTATGATGGGTTGTTCGCAATTCATGAGCGTTAGTGATGATGGATCGACTCGTTTGCGAATGAGCTTTTGAGGAGTCGTTCGCTTTTAGTTGAACTTCGGGAGCTGGCTCGCATATCTGAAGAGCCGACTCTATTTTTTCAAATTTAGCCTATAGAAATTAAATAATTATGTAATAAAAATTGAAATATTATAGTCAAAGTCATTTAAAGAGCCGTTTGTGAGCCAAAGAGCCGGTTCTTTTCAGTGAGCTGAGTCAAAAGAGCCGAATTCCCATCACTACTATGCGTGCTTTCGAAAACCCGCCCAACTCTACCTCTGATTGGCTTACAATGAAATTTTACTCTACCTCAGCCAATCGTCAGCATTTATGCGCTTGTCTCGTGCTCTGCCCACTAACCAAGGAAGAACAGTAAAAAAAGTATTTGCCTCTCGCTCAGAGATCTAGTTGGTCTGATGAAAAAAAAAAAAAAAAAAAAAACAGCTTCATCATCAGTTATAGTAACGCGCCGCATTTTTTGGCAGTAACGGTAACGGCGTTATTAAGATGAGAAGAGTAATCAATTAGATTACTCGTTACTGGAAAAAGTAATGCCGTTATTAACGCAGTTATTTATAACGCCGTTATTCCCATCACTGAATATGTCGCATATTCTTATGTTCATCCTTGAACCAAACAATTCTGAAAAACATGGATAGTAAAACTGTGATTATTAAAAGTAATAACTGAATGTCCTTCTTTTAATGTTAAGGATCTTTCTAATATCTAAGATTAATATGCAAAAACAACAATAAGTAAGATATTTACAGGTTGAGTTCCTCAAAGCGTCGCTGTTTTAGCATCCATCAACACAGTAACACGAACTCAACCAATGGTGTGCATTTGAGGGCGGAACTAACTCTTGGTCTGACCAATGACAGAGAGGGGTGTGTTTAGGGAAACTGCAATGAAAATTTAATTACACATTTAATCTCTAAAACAGTATAACCAACCAATATTTTAGCCTAAATTTTATTCCCAACAAATTAAATATAACATCAACCTTGAGTAAGGTCCATGGATATGCTGTTTTTTTTTTTTAGCAGAACAAAATATAAATTATGATGATGATATATTATATAATGTCATATGATGTTATCATATAATGCATTACAGTTTCCAAAAAAATATTAAACAGCACAACTGTTTCCTACATTGATGATAATTAGAAGAAATGAGAAATAAGAAATTACTAAAGTAATGATGTTGAAAATTCAGCTTTGCATCACTGGAATAAATTACATTGTAAAGCATATTAAAATAGACAACAGTTATTTTAAACTATAATTATATTTCCCAACAATACTGTTTACTGTATTTTGGCTCAAATAAATATAAATTTCATGAAATAAAAAAAGTCCTACCAACCTAAAATTTTGAACGGTATAGTGTATATACTATATGATATCTAGAAACAGCTAAAATTCTAAATAACCAACTACTTACACTCAGTATGACAAGAATTGGAAAAATGGTGAAAAAGCATAAGGGAAAATTTCCATCATGTAGGCTGTCAGAATTAGATGGCCTCTCATTATGCACTTGTGTATTTACAAAGCCCTTTTATCAGCAATGGAGGGCATCTTCATCTCAAGTGATACAATTATTGGCTTGTGTCTGCATGGCAGCTGTCTATTCTCTGTGCAAAACAACAGAAACACAGAGGAGAGTGGAAAGGAGAGGCCAAAAATAGACATGCATTTCCAAGGCTTTTGGTTCAGTGATGCTACTCCATTATTTTGCCCGTGTTGAGCAAGTAAGGGTTTCGTCATCATAGTTTTGTAGATATCACCTTATGTATCTTTCAATAAACAAGAAGAAAGAGAAATCTGTAAGGGGATAGTTCAAACCAAAAATGAAAATTCTATCATCATTTACTCACCTTCATGTATGACCTTTTTTTTTTCAAATAATGGAAGTCAATTAGAACTAAAAAACTTTTGTCACCCCCATCTTCAAAATATATTCTATTGTGTTTAGCAGAAGAAAGAAAAACAAGCAGGTTTGGAAAGACACAAGGATGAGTAAATAATGACAATATTTTCATTTTTGGGTCAACTATTCATTTAAACTGATTTTTTCCTCATGGACCTCTCACTCTTCTGAGAGCCATTTGAAAAAGTTTGAGTCTTAGGTTTCCCTTGAGAAAGGGGCCGTCCTTTGGGAAAAACGAGTGTCCTGTTTCATTTTGAGTTTAATTACAGCCTTGGGTTACATCCTTATGTCTCCATTTTGGTTCAAATGGAAAAAAAGTGTGCTTAAGGGGACCTGAACCAGGCCTTTCCATTTCCTAATTAATCTATAGAGTCAGATGGTAATCCATTACATTTATAAAGCACTATACAGTAGATCTCTATTAGCCCAAGGTGCAATCATTACCTTAAAGAATGACGCTTGTCTCCATACAAATGGTAATTAACTGGGACTATGATGGGATATAAACATATATTGCTCATTATTTCTTTGACAACTTCCACATAACAATTTTTATGGCAGATGCATGGGTGCAATTTTGAACATATTACTAAATAAGAATAGACAAATTTGTGTCATGAATTCTACGGGTAACACAATTAGATTAGAGAAAATTACGACTTTTAAATCTTCCAACACAAAAAACACCCAACAGTCCCATTGTTCTTCCTAACCACAGTTCACACAAAGAGTGTAACCATGTTTCACTTAAGTTCACAGCTGCCTGGGGGTTTGGGCTTCATCATAATGGATTGAAGCAGTGATCTCCATTTAAGTTGTACTTACAACACTGTTCCAGAACAGATCAACCCAAATATTCAGATGTGTAGAGCACATTTTATGGAGGACTGTTTCCTGATCCTGGGAGAGAAGACTACAATGCTGGCTGTTCTGACTCACAGTCTTTACATATGTAAAGGGTTTGCCACTGATTATTCAAATGCGAGTTTTGAGCAGTGTAGAGCAGCGGTTCTCAATTCCAGAACTCGTGCCCCACTGCTCTACACATTCTGTATGTTTCTCTTATGGCTTCAAATGTTTGTTCTATTGGAAGGTAAGTGCCCTGTGAAGTGGACATCACAGGATATTCCACCATGATTCCGCCCTGGATGGCTGGCCAATCAGAGCACACCTCGCTTTTCAGAATGATGAGCTTTGTAGAAAACGATGTGTTTCAGAAAGGCGGGGCATAGAGGAGAAACAATATGTACAATATGTGGAAAATAATGTGTGTGTGTGTGTGTGTTTTCATTACACCAAATACACAAAATAATATTCTTTCTAGCAAAATTATATGACCCCTTTAAAAAAGGAAAATATGTGGGAAGGAACTTTGGTTCCTATAGAAAAAAAAGGCTAAGTGAACAAAGCCAAGAGATCAGGATCATTTACAAGAGATAATTTATGATCAGAGAGAATGTACAAAGCTATTTATGCCAATGTGTGGTATAAAAACCTCATTAAAGATTTGCATTAATGGAATAGTAAAAAAAAAAAAAAAAAAAAAAAAATCCCATACAATGACAGTCAAAAGGTGCCAAAACAACCCACTTGAACCCCACAGACTTTTAGTATATGGACAAAAACAGTCAAACAGGTTTGAAATGACATGAGGGTGAGTAAATGATGACATAATTTACAATTTTGGCTCATCTATTTCTTAAAATACTACATTTCTTTCTCTTTTTTGTATGACATTTCAAAATAATAAAAAAAAGATGCAGCTGAGACTGAAATCTCTCTAAAACAAATTCTAAGATAATATCCCAATCTAAATCCACTTTATATTTCTATATATGCATATGTCAGATTAACTCTTTCAGTATACATAAGATATGTGTATGTTTATGTATGTTTAAATATGTAGCACCATGGTCCTGTGGGGCATGACATTTCGTTCCTTTGTATGTCTCCATATACAGCGGAATGACAGCAAAGCTCACTTGAATTCTCAAGTCGGATAAACATAGATACAAGCATTCCCATGCACCAAAATACCATCCAAGCATCCTCATCCAATGATTTAGGAACAGACCTCATAGTGGATGGATAATGCTCACCTTTGAATTAACGTTCCCACTGCCATCAAAACATATGGCACTGTACTGAAAAAAATAGTCAATTTGACTCTAGGTCTGGTGAGACAATGTCTTTTTAAAAACATTAATATGAATAACAGGGTATTATGAGCTCACAGTGCCTGAAGGCTTGCTTTGTGTCAGTTCTAGAACAATTATTTATTCAATAGCCTTCTAGAAGCGTGAGCGACAGACAAACGGCCAGCTCCTGTACTCCTGTAAACCATGTCCAGGTTTATGTCTGAATTAATCATTCATGCATGTCAATTATTAAGGCATGCAGTAATTCAGGCAGCAAAAGCCACAGCATTTTTCAAAAGACAGCTATAAACCACATGTAGAAACACAACGAATAAAAATGAAATTGAAGTGAGATTTTGTAATCACAATGAATAAATAAGCCATATACAAATGATGTCATAATAAGGTGGTATAATAATAAGGGAAACATGGGTGAAGAATCAAAGGTCAAGGTTTCGCTCATTAGCACTGGCCGCCCAAGCATCCTAATACACAAATGATTTAGGAACAGACCTCATTGTGGATGGATAATGTAATTGACTCCTGACCCTAAGGTTGTGGGTTTGAGTCTCGGGACAGCAATACCACGACTTAGGTGCCTTTGAGCAAGACACCGAACCCCCAACTGCTCCCCGGGTGACGCAGCATAAATGGCTGCCCACTGCTCCGGGTGTGTGTTCACAGCGTGTGTGTTCACTTTGGATGGGTTAAATGCAGAGCACGAATGGGTCACTATATTTGGCTGTATGTCATGTCACTTAACCCCTTTTGGAAGGTGGTGTAATTACACCCTCTTTCTCCATTAACTGTCATTCAAAAATATATGTGTATTCTGACAATATTTAAAATATAAAAAAAAATAAAAATAAAACACACACACACACACGCACTCACACACACACACACACACACACACACACATATATATATATATATATATACTTATATTAGATGTTAGTAATTATTTCACAGGTGCCTGATTGTTTTAGGAGGCACTAGAAATTGACACAATTTTCACTATCTGCTGCCTTAAACATTATAGTTCAGGATAGTCATTAGTGAAGGGTTAGGGACTGTGCTTTCTCTTGTAGTGTCATCAGCCAATACAGTTAGTGCTGTTATGATGATATAATTTTCACGCTGTTAAAAGGAAAACTGGCAGCATGACTGAGCACCCATGAGAAAAGATGGGATCCTCTGCCAGCTGTGGTGGAAAGGAAGTGCCATTGAAATAAATGGATACACTAATGGCTAGTCAGCCTGTTATCAGTTCAGCTCAAAAATGATCCACAGGGGTGAAATCACTACCATACATGATCATTACTCTCCTGAGGTGACAATGTGCACAAAAATTCACAGGTTGAAAACCAACTTGAATGTAATAAGGTAAAATTTCAAACAATCAATATTAATCAGTGTCATAAGGCATAACTAGTGCTTGCGTTCAATTTGATATATAACAATTTATTTACATGTTAAAAGCTATACAGACCAAGGAAGGGTTTTAACACTCATTTACAAGCCACACTCAACGCTATGTTTTAGATTTGTTAGCATACTATATCTATTTGATCTATATTTACATCCAAACTTTATTTGCTAACTGGATTAAAATGTTTCCTTTTCATTTACTTTAATAAATCAAAATAGATCAAATTAAATTTGGGTTGTGGAATGGTAATAAATACATTTGATCAACAAAATAATCACGAGGAAATTAAAATAGTCGACAGAAAAAAAGGGAAATACTCACTTTCGTAGTCCAAGTCAAATCCTTGCTTCGTTTCCCAGTGGCTCTTCAATCTGAGCTCATTTAAAGCGAAGCGCGCGCGCCAGTATTAGCTTTAAAACATTGCCTCCACGCGCAGAAACATATTTTATAACGACGACTCGTAGGTCTTGAAACCGTTTAGTGTCGGAAAATTAAATAATGACTCGCGCAAAGCTACGGTTATTTATTCTGTCCAGCTCTCCAGTTCTCTCCGGACGCGAGCAGATCCACGGTAGATGAATGTGTGCTGGAGAGATGCTGGATGATCGTAGTGTCAGTGCGCTCGTTCAGATCGTAGGAACAATGTGCACGATGAGGTGGGATTGGTAGGCGAAACATAAGCATGAGCGAAAGCGGGATACATGTCTCCTCCCCCAGGTCCTGCCTCACTCCAAGCGCGCGCGGCACGCTAATGCATTATATCCCTCATTTCATCAATGTATTCTGACACGGGATGCTGCTAAAGATTCCATGCAGTTGTAAATCGATTCAGTATTATTCAATGATGACATCTGTGATGCAACTGCATCAATGACCACCTCTTATGTCTCATGGCAGGGGTCACATGCATTTGGAACATTAGTACATTAGTTGTTGTTGTTATTTGCATTATGTAAACTACATAAAATAAATAAATAAATACAAACAACACTGGACTTCAGATATATAATGACTATATATATTTTTTCAGTATAATTTGACAAAACTGGATGGACATGTAATGTTTTACGCTATTAGAGTTTATTATTAAATAAAAATATTTACATTTATGATTATTACTTCTTACTTTCCCACCAAGGAAATTATGGCACTTTTTGATTTACTTTTTTGATTTTGAACGTCTTCCTGCAGTGTTTTCTTCATGAGAGCAAGTGTTCTTTACTTGCTTTTAAAGCATCAGTACACATAATAAGTTAATATATGTTTAGCTTATTTTAAAAAAAATTAAGCAAATAACGACAACTTTTACTCTTCGCTGTGCTCAAAGCTTTTATGTGGCTTTGAAAATATCTAACAACTTGGTCAAAATAGAACTGGAATTTAATATAAATGGAAAATGAGGTTGTACATCACAGATTCTATATTAGACAGATTCAGATTAAATATGTTATACATAAAGTCACTCTGTTTCACAGTCTTTTGTTTATTTGAGTCTTCACAGAAAACTGTTGCCTCAGTAATAAATAAAAATGACTACTTTTTCTATATTGTAAGCCCAATAAACAAAAGCCTAGCTTTTCAACCTGATGGTTTCCTACATGCTATTGCTATAGAAAAACTTATTAAGGGGAAATATAAAGATTTGAGGGTCATTTATTGAATAGGTTGAGAGTAATCATTTTGCTTGGAGTAACCTACCTTTTTGACATGAAAATGACAGTTATGTAAGTAGCTATCAGTCTCTTTTCCCCAATGTACCAATGAGAGAATGTATAATTTTTCCCTGGAATGTCCCTTTAAGTTCATGTAAATTCATACATATCTGAATTACTATTGAGGGCTACTATTCTAAAAAATCGAAAAAGGCACACACACACACAAAAAATCTAGGCACAAAAGGATTTTGGTTTGAACAATATATATATATATATATATATATATATATATATATATATATATATATATATATATATATATATATATATATATATACATACATACATATATATATATATATATATATATATATATATATATATATATATATATATATATATATATATATATATATATTCAGGTCATTGCACATCATATATATATATATATATATGATGTGCAATGACCTGAACTGGGAAAACAAACCCTGGAAGTTGGTCTAACCCTGCAATTACTGTGCGTTTTAAATTCAGAGACACAATGTTCATTCAACAACACAGCAAGACACACAGACTCTCCAAATCTCTTCATTACAGTGAAATGTGGCCCCCACTGCGGCTTCATCACTCCTAAATAGCCCATCACAATGACTGTACATGCCTAAATGCTGGAAATGAGTCTATTATAGTCTCTGCCTTCAAGGGTTCCTTTGAATGATGCATAGCCGCTTCTTCCTTCTGTGGCCAGAGATGTATTAGGAATGAATAAGCAAGATGGAGTTTGAAAGAGAGAGAGAGAGAGAGAGAGAGGGTTGAGAGGTGTGCAGATAGCTATCAGAACCAAAAGTAAAGGATGATTTGTATGTTGATGAGACACTACCATTCCTATGATTACATGAATGACCTGGTGGACACTTCAGTGGCTTAAAGGGGGGGTGAAATGCTCGTTTTCACTCAATATCCTGTTAATCTTGAGTACCTATAGAGTAGTACTGCATCCTTCATAACTCCAAAAAGTCTTTAGTTTTATTATATTCATAAGAGAAGGATAGTCTGTACCGATTTTTCCCGGAAAAACACGAGCGCCTAGAGGCGTGACGTGTGGGCGGAGCTAAAGAATCACGAGCGCGAGTAGGATTTTGTGTTGAGCGCGTTTGGAAGCTGTGACACAGATCCAGAGACTGAAATTTAACAAGAGCAGCATCAGCAAAGGCTTCTCTATGTGGTATGTACTGAAACTGTATATATTTGCTTAGCGGTTTTGGAAAATGACTAAGTTCCACTTTGTCGTCTTTTTTTTTTTTTTAAGCTGTAAATGTGGAAAGCGCAGTTTGATAACAACATCGCATGTTGTTTACTTGATGTGCTCACGCGCCGATAGCTAAGTTAACAACACAGAGATATTTGAAGCAGTTTTACTCACCGCATGCGGTTCCAACACACGATCGTGACCCTTTTTCGTTGGGATTGCATTATCCTTAAGAAATAAACGATGTGCAAATCCAGCGTCAACCTGGGCCTTGTTTGTAAAACAAGCATCTTCGAAATGCAGGGAACAGACACAAACACTTGCACAACTCGGTTGATGCTCTGTAAATGCATGCAAATGTCCCTTAATGCTGTTTCTCTTTTGGTAATCTGTGCAGGGTTGTCTTGCCCTGGCAACCAAAAACACACTACTTTTGTGACATTTCGCGACGCTCTCGCTCTAATCAGGGATTGTCTGTGCACAGCCTCTCTCTGCTCTGCTATACGGGAGCGCGCGCTCTTCCGGCAGACGTGCCCTCAGGACCCATATAAGGAAATTCCGCTCCATCTAACGTCACACAGAGCCATACTCGAAAAAAACTTTCCGAAACTTGTGACAAACCGGAAGGAGTATTTTTGGAACAGAAATACTCCTTCAAACGTACAACTTAATTTTTGAAACTTTGTCCATGTTTAGCATGGGAATCCAACTCTTTAACAGTGTAAAAAACTCAGTATGCATGAAATAGCATTTCACCCCCCCTTTAATTCAACTGCAGAATTACACATTACAAGGATTTATTCTGAGATAAGTGACACAAAGAGATATGCTCCATGTTCTGTACAAGGGCAGATGTGACTGTTTTATAGGCATTTCATCTGATTAGTGTACCTCAAGATTGCACTGTGCCACGTGCATTGATGGGTGTTAATATATAGCTACTGACCACATTAAAGCAACAGATTAAAATCTGCTCGGAAGGATGAAGCTTATAAAGGTAATTTTCTAGAACGTATTACAAATGTAATCATCATGCTCTCTCCAGAGACTCCAAGGCCATTTTAAAAACCCCGAAAACATACATGACATTTAAAGGAACAGTTCACTTCAAAATAAAAAAAAATTCTGAAAGTTTACTGACCCTCAGGCCATCCAAGGATTTTTATCAGAACAGATTTGGAGAAATGTAGCTTTAGATTACATGCTCACCAATAGATCCTCAGCAGTGAATGGGTGCCGTCAGAATGAGAGTCCAAATGGCTGATAAAAACATCACAAAAATCCACAAGTATCTGATACGACTGCAATCCACCAATTAAAATCTCGTGAAGTCAAAAGCTGTATGTTTTCTCACGAAACAAATCCACTATTTAAGATGTTTTAAAACTTTGGCAGACATTATTTCAAATGTGTTACTTTGTGAAGTAGAGCTGTAACAGAAGAAGATTAAAATTCCTGATGACTCATTTAGGAAAAAGAGAGCCGACTTTATTTTTGACAGGCAATAACTTTATCTATCGTGCACTGTCGGCTTCACAACTTTGCAGATAGTTTATGTTTAGCTACATGACATAATAGAGTCACTCTAATGATGGATTTGTTTCTTACAAACATGCAGCTTTTGACTTCACAAAACATTCATTGATGGTTTGATAATTCATGACTTTTCCCGACACTTGCACCTGTTGCTTCATTGCATTGTTTTTGCTGGGGTCAACAGGGGTAGTAAATCTTTGTCACTTGCGTTCTTACTGATTAGACAGCTATACTGTATCAAATAATCAAAATACCAAGTGTATATGCGTTCCAAGTCACATATGAAATAGACAGCAGTCTGATTACCTCAAGAGGTGGTTTGGGATACATAAAATGTAAATGCATCAAGTTGTTGCAGCAGCCACAAAATGGAACAGAACATTTCTACATAATGCACAAATAGGAGTTTGATATTTGTTTTTTTCAGGATTTTTTTACATTTATCCAGACTAATGTATAAGACAACAATCTGATCAATCAAAAGCATGAAGTAAAATGTACACGAACTGCAAACAGAGTCCTTTTTACTCTTTCAGATTGCTAATACCACAATGTAAACTTTATGATATAACAGAAGGTTAAGGCATTAATAACTATGACTATAATATTCAGATTTCCAAAGGATAAAATTAAATGTCAAATGAATTTACCTATTATTATTTTTAAACACGCAACGTTACAATCTTTGGGATCCTAAACATAATGAAAGTGAAGACAATCTCAAAAGAACAAGAAGGTTAAAATGATAGTTCACCCAAAAATGAGCATTTTGTCATCCGTTACTCACCATCCTGTCATTTCAAACCTGTCCCGTCTGAATTTTCTTCCTCAGCGGAACAAAACCAATTACATATTTTGAAGAACAGGTCTGGAACAACATGACATTTTTGGCTGAACCTTAAATGTTCATCTTTCATAATGTTCAAAATACTTTAGAGTTACTAAATGTGTTTGAATATGTGCAATGCAGTCGCCATGCAATGCAAAATTTGGTATCAATTTCGCTGCTTAATAAAACCTTGACTTGAACAGGGTTTTGTTCAGTCTCTGACCCCTCTTTACACTTCACATTTGGTTTGACATTCTAATTCTAACGCTAAAATAAAGGCTGCTTTCTTGTCAAAATACCTCATGCATTAATGATTCAAGTTCTTTTTTGCAAATGGAACACACTTTAGGCAGTGAAAGTTAATGAAAGAGAACAAATTTTTTCAGTGCCATTGCTTCAGTATGTGTGTGTGTGTGTGTCTGTGCGCTTTCAAAAAAGCTCTGCTGAAAAGGGCAGGCAAAGAGAGAGATGCACATTAAGATCTGAAGGCCAAACATAAATCTGATTAAACTAAATTTTCTGATAAGCTCCAGTGATGAGAATGCATACAATATTCAGTAAGCATGTAACATCATCACAGCCCCTCATTGAAATCAGGATCCTGGACGACATTAATTGAGCACTAAATGACAACATAATAATCACTCCATTATTTTAAAGCAACGTCATCCCCCATAGAGATCAAACAGGAAGAATGAGATTATGGTTTGGCTATATTACATTAGCCTCTCGCTCCCTGGGTCGCCACCATCTCTCTTCTTAATCATCCACCTTCATCTGACTCATGTTTACCTCTCTTTGCCTGACATTTTCTCTCAAGAATCACTTTAATATATGTGTGCAAATATCCTTAAAGAGAAAGGTCACCCAGAAATGAACACTCTATCATCCAGATATTCACCCGTCATGTCATTTAAAAGATGTATAATGTTACTTCTGTAGCAAACAATAGGAGCTACCACAACACATAAATCTAGACATATTGTATCTAACTATCAAAATGCTGCAGCACAACCAGACCTGCCCTCAAACTTGAGCATGCTAAATATTTGACAGGCAGACAGTGATTCTGATTGGCTAAAAGAGTTGTGACACTCCCCTGACTTGTTTTATTTTGTTATATCTTAAGATGACTATTTCAGGGATATCTGTCAGGTAATAGAAAAAAATGTGGGTGTGTATATATATATATATATATATATATATATATATATATATCCACACTTAATTTTAATTAATAAAAATATATTTTAATAAATATATCTATTATGTTTATATCTATAATTCTATTATTAAATTTATATGTATCATTATTTCTATAATATATAGACTTTTAATCTTCAATTTTGATTCATTTCCTTGTGTAATGTACTTTTAATTTCCACTGTGCATAAAAATATGATATAAATAATACCACCTTGCCTTTAAAGTGCAATATCTTATCAGGATGGAGATAATAAATGCATTATTATGTCAGTCAATCAAGCAAGCATTAAAATTATGCAGATATGCTTTTAATCAAAGCGATAACTTACATTGCATTTTATCACTTTATGCGTTCTTTGGAAACAGAACCCATCATCTTGTTTGAGCTACAGGAAACCTGATGAAAGTCATGCACATCTGCACTACACAGATGCATGTCAAGGTGCAATGTGACATCCAGAGCAATTGCTTTTAAAAAAAGAAAAAGAAAAAAAAAGAAAGCTTCCACTGCCTTTTCAACCGACTATGCTCAAGGTCTCATACTGTACTGAGAATGACCCCAAGACTGTGACTTATAGTCTCATTTAGACAGGACACACACACAAACACAAAGAGAAAACACTGACATTGTGCAGTAGTCTGAATCTTTTCAGATAAATAACTCACTTCAGTGGTTTAGCCTCAGAATATCAACACGCTGATAGACTTCTCTCGTTCTCATTCTCATTCGCCTCTCACTTTCTAAACACAAAGCCACTAAATGTTATCCTTTCAAAATCATGCCAACCCCGTTGAGTCTAATGAGAACATGGCTGCAAAATTGGTATTCCATTTACGCACAGGAATAATTAAAATTGCTGACGAACAAGGCACATAAAGGCTATAACAAGAGACTGCTGCCAATCTGTGCAAATCAAGATCTCATTTCAAAGTCCAGCGTTTGCTCTGTTGGATTCACTGACAATGACACAGATCTGTCATTGTGTGGCATGAAATGAAAAATATAAAATTAAATCTTGGCAGCCACTTTGACGGACAACCATAGAGCATCTGAAAACCTGATGCTTCCCAGATCACCACCTTTGAGAATTTAGCGGATGTCTTTCAGGTTTTTTTAAGCAGGAGAAAAATCTAAAATGCCATTTGTGTTGTAATTTATAGTGTGTTGTATTTACTGTTGTGCAAGAAAATCCTTGAAAATGTAAGTGTGCACGTCTTACTGAACTCATTTAAAGATTAATATGTATGTTCTTTCAGCCTCATATATTCAAACCAATTCTCACAAGTCATATCCATTTAATTTAACCAATTCCGTCCGCCCTCAAGGGCATAGGCGCCCCTGCGTCTGAACAATTTTCATTTGGGTCAATCAATGTTCAAAGAGGCAATAACGGGTACGACAAGCCTGAAGACTGAAACTGATACAGACAAGAAACAACACACAGCAGGAAGATTCGACTGATGCTGATTTAGCATTTATTGCTAAGACAACAAAAATGTTGCAGACTAGTTTAACGAATTCAGTGGAAATCGAAAGCATTCTGGCGGTGTCAGCTCAAGTGCCCCTGCAGATGTTAAGTGACAGAATGTGCTTGGAATGTAACCGGTGCCAGACTGATTCAGTGTAGCGGAAGTAAAGATGACATCTGTCTGCTCATATAAGCTTCCATGTTTTATAGCGCTATACAAGGAAA